>NW_010126996.1:129520-141290 GCF_000699245.1 Pterocles gutturalis | reverse complement strand
ATTCTGTGATTCTGTGATTCTGTGTAAGTCAGGATTTTAAAATCAATATGCAGGTAGGGTTGGCCCAGTCCTCTCCTTTATAGGAGAAGTAAAAAGGAAAGCAAAAACAAAGCAGAATGAAGAGACATTGCTTCCTTCCTACAGAAGCTTTTACAGTGTGGGCATAGGCATCAACCTCAACCAGATCCAGCTGTAGTCTGTTGATTGCAAATAGATTAGGAGTTACATGACCCAGTTTCTCATCTAGACTGGTTTCTGGGCTGACATGCTCTGTAACTCTGCGTGAATTGTTCACTCGCTGCACCTTAGTTTCCCCAACAAATCAGGATGGAGATTGTGATATTTTCCCACCATTGTGAAGAGTTTTGAGATCTCTGGATGAAATCTGCCATGTAAATTTTAATGAAGGATTTCACAGCAAGTCAGAAAGAGCTGCTAGAACCGATCAGCAAGGCAAGGAAGGGTTAATCGATGAAGAAGTGATGCACCAAAAATGAAACAAGATGAAAATCGCAACCTACACTGGATATCCTGGGAAAGAGGGTCTACACGCAGGTAAAGAGAGAGCAAGAACACAGTCTCTGCTTTCCTGGCAATTGTTTATTAAACAATGGGTGACTCAACTGTGCAGCAGCATTACAGATATATCGACTACTCTTTTCCGGTTTTCCCTAGAAGGTATTAGAATTATGAAGGCTGCTGTACCTTTGCTTACATTTCTTCCAGCCCTAATGAAGAAGTTGACATGCTATCTAGACCATCCCTTAAGAAAGAAACCACAGCATTTTCCCAGGGATGCAGTAAGGCTTAGCTTGTCTACTCCCCACCATCAGCACCAATACAATTAAAAGTTTTGCACCCCTAAAACATAGTAGTAGCTGTTTGCCACACAGTTAATTGAACACCTGCATTCTAGGACAGGCAGAACAGGACAAGCTCATCCCCCAGGAGAGTTCGTGGACACAATTCACAGAAGAATCAGGTTCAGCTTCTATTACACTTAAGGGAGGTATTGCACTGACACTGGTGCCCATGAATGTGCTGAAAGCCTTAGCTATTGGAGGCACATGACTATGTAAAAATAATAATAAAATCTCAGGAAGTAATTAGCTCTCATGGCTTTAGGGCACAGCTTAGAACTGAAGCCTAAAGACTCAGAAAGCTCAAAAGATGTAAGAGCTCCAAATCAATTGTATGGGTTTGGTTTTTTTTTTCAGGAGGAAGTTCATCCATCTTTATTGGGTTTAATAAAATTTCCACTAAGGTCTAAACAGCTGCAGTCATCCCTGATCCACACCAGCCTGTGAATGCTTCCAATCTCTGCCCTTTGGACTGAACGGAGACTTAAATTCCCATGCAGGCTTCAGCAGCTGCAAGAATCCAAGGTTCTTCCTTTGCATCTTTGCCTGCTGTTCTCCTTGACTTAAATGGGAGTTTCATGCACACATCCATGGGCAGAATTTGTCCCTCCCTCTGTATGCTTCATCTGTTATCAGTTAACCCTGCCCATGCATCCCTGCCGTAATGATGTATTAAAGACACACACACATACACACTTAATGTTTCTCTGAAAAAAATGTATCTGGGCATTTAATAGATGATAGTCAATCAAGGGGAAAAAAGGCATTTTAAAATAAAGAACTAAAGTCCTTGAAGGAATAAAAAAATCCTTACTGTAGAATCTCTCCCTCCCATGCGTAGGCACTTGCTAACTGAGAGTAGTGGCACTGTGACAAAAGTAGCAAAACCAAAGGCAGGCTTTACTGAAAGAAGAGGGGGGAAGGGAAGGCTTCCACTGGCCATCTGTGAAAATAAGGCATGTGGCCATTAAATGCAGAGGCTGTAAATATAAATATACAGAAGCTCCACAAAGCAAATGGCAAAAAAAAAAAAAGGGGGGGGGAGTGGGGAGGAATACACTTTCAGCTGAAGCAAATCAAAATGTTCAATGCTTAGTTACCAGTGCTGGGCAAAACAAATTTTGATCTTTGCAGTGTGCAAACTTGACACATGTTTTTAAATTTGAGAAAAGTTTCAGGAGAAATGACAATGGATACAGTAGCCTTGTTGAACAGAGGACTCCTGGAACGTGAATCCTGTTGAGCCTGCTGATTGGACTTACTGAAAGGCTGACATACAGGGTGATGGATGGGTGATGACACAATACCTGCTCGCCTTCTTGTCATGCTTTTTGAAAACTGTCTGCTCTGTGTTGATAGCATTAACAAAGAGGACTGCAACCCGCATACAAGAATTTCTGCTGGCAAAGAACCTCAGTAACACAAAATTAGGAAGAGGGTAGGGAAAAGGGTAGCAAGAAGGGGACATACAGTTAGGATAATATGCTAACTTCTGTGTTGTGGGACTGTAGCAGTCCACTGTCTGCAAGATAGTCCCTGGTGCCCACACTGTATAACAATTATTCCAAACAGAAGGATCTCTGCTCACATTGCAAGAAAAGAACAAAAATATTACACTGATCATCCTTCCTAGTGTTTTACAGGCCAGTGAGGAATAGAGTGGGCTACAAATTACAAGACATATGTATTAGCAGTCGGCTGAACTTGCAGGGGTAAGTGTGTGTGTGTATGTAATGTCTGTGGGTAGTATAGCCTCTGCTAGTCACTGGGAATGTAAAGTATTTTTCCAGTAAAATACTACAGAGATTATGAAAATGGGCAGGTTTTAACTCTTACAAAGTGATTTGGTTTACGCTGTTAGTATTGCATGTCTGGACTTATTTCCAGTGGGTTTCTCCTGTTTGGGAAGACCAGCCTGTGCCAGGTCCTGTTCTTCCCAGTTTCAATCACTACAGCTTATTCACTCTAGTCTGACCTATGGACTGTCAGTGTCTGCAGCAAGCATGGGGTCAGACTCTGTTTTACCAACCCTTCTCTTCTCTTCTCCGTTCTCTACTCCAGTTTTTTCTCAACTTTCTGGTTCAAATTTAACCATTAGGGGTAGAAAAAAAAATGTTACTGAAGTAAAATTCTCTACTGTAAGAGAAATTTAAATCCCATGTGTTAAACCAGCTCTTCCTTATCGCTTTAGTAAAGTGAGCTCCTGTGCTTTATTACTCAAAGACAGCCGGATTTGTGGGTTTGAGATTCTTAATATCTGCCTCCTCCCCAAGAGTAGAGCAGGGACAGTATTCATTTCAGCTCAGCAGATCACAGCAGTTTCTTAAGAGTTAACTCTGCTATCCCCATCCATCAGGCAGCCAGCGAGGCATCAGGAAGGAATGATGGATGTAAAATTATTACAGGGCTGCCACCTGATATACTTACTGCCATTTGTAACTAACGCTGGAACTGACACACTTTTTTCATTATTAAACATCCACATTAAGTCAACATTGGTCACTGTCATTTCATGTTTGGCACTCTCCTAAGGGGAAGAGGGAGAGGTGGGGGTGGAAGTGGGGAGGATGGTGGGAGGAGGGCTGGGTGGGAATGGGAGCAAAGGCATCCTGAACCCGATGTTCCATAAGCATGAGGAACAAATAGGCTCCTGCTTACAATGCTGGAATAAATATTGTTACAAATAGCTCTTTAGTTACAGCCCAGCAGACAAGTACATGTCAGAGCCTTTTAAAAGGACACACTCCACGCGACGACAGGGAGAACCTCTATCACAGGTTAAGAAACACTTCAGCACAGGAGGTATATGTATTCAGATGCACTCATCTCAGAGGATGCTACGAGTGTGACTGCGTCGTCTATACATGTCTGAAATGCTTCTGTGGCTGTGTGTACTTACACAACTGCCCCAGCCACTGGCACCTTTAGCAGCAGGTGCCAGAATTCGGAAACCAGTACCTGCATTTGTACCAGTGTACACAGACACCTGCTCAAATACCTGCTTGGGAGCCCCCTTCCTCCTTTTTTTTTACAGTTACCAGGGTACATACACAAATGTTTGAGAGTCTTGCGATAGTCAGAAAATTACTGGCTAGCTCAGTGCATGTCTGAGCTGCGTATCTCTGAAAGGCTGCACTGTAGGCTTGTATGCGTGCACACACATGCTGGCTCTTTGTGTTTGTGTACATCTCCTTTGCAGAGGAACAGGCAGTTTTGGGGCCAAACAAACAGAACAGAGTCCACTTGCTGATGTTGCCCGTTGTGGTGTTTGCACTAGATGACAATCTGCACTCTAAGCTACATGTATAAAAGGTAACATTGTTTATGTATAGCACATATCAAGCTATAATTAACCATAGATGACAATTACAAATAAAACTATGCTCCTGGGTTTCCAAGAAACCAGGAAAACATATACACACACTTCTCATTTATACACGGAAATGTTTCCAAGAAAAGTAATGTAAAAATATGTTTTATTGCATTTGCAATTAAAATAGGTTTTAGTAAAATCCACGTTCATCATGATGCTCATAGTTTTTACTGTAATCCTCTGAAAATCAAATCCCTCAAGATGGTCCAAGTTGGATGCCCATAAAGTGACTCACCCAAATCATCCTAGCCATTTTTAAAAATCTTCTCTGATTTATGACTCCTTTTACACAGTTTTTCTGCAATTCCACAAAATTCCTCTCTGACTACTGCCTTACAGCTGGCAGGTCTGGCTGTCCACAGGGATCAACCCATCTGGGAACAGAAGCCAGATAACAGGTCACGTACATGTGTGGAGAAAAGCCCCAAGAGCTTTAACAGAGACTCACGAAGGTGATTTCTAGCCCTGAGCCCGCCCAGCTACCCCTGGCAGATAAATCCCTACCAAGAGTCTAACATACATGTTCAGAAGTGCACAGAGCCTACCTTCACCATAGGCTGCAGCAGCAATTCATACAACAACAACAAAAAAAAAATCAACAGGTCTCCATAACTACACTAGCCACTGCAGCAAGGACAGGAGGAAAAATTGGGATAGTACCAGACAAATGTTTGTTGCCTATAAAGACTGAGACCACTCTACAAGAAGGAGAGTCTTCCTTCTGTACGTAACTATAGACATAATGCACATTTCCAAGTACAAATATGCCCATGGACACGTAGCTACATTAGGTTAACCCTCTTTTAATTCCATCCCTCACCTCAAAATCTCCCTGTCAGGAAGCAACCAGAGAGAAAACTTAACGTCCCAGAAGTTCAGGGGCTGCCTCTAAGTCCCCCGGCGGAACCCTGAGCTTCTGAAAGGAAACCCTCTGCAGCACTCTATTTCTCACTACCCACCTTCCCAATTCCTTCTTTTTCTTTCCCTTTAAAACAGGGAAAAAACAGAATAAAATTTAATTCAAAATAATGGCAACACTTATCTTCGTCTCAAATCTTGCTCTTAATTAAATCTTTAAAGTCCTAGATCAAACAGACACAAACTTCAAAGAAGTTGGGGTGTTTGGATCTGAACTTCGCAACTGGCTAGTCAGTGGACAGCCTACAGCATACACAGGAAAGGAGAAGAAGTACCTATACTTTATAGCCTATGTCTTTTCCTCTGTTGGGTCAAATGCAAGAGACAGCTCAGGAGACCCTACTCCTTAACTAGTGCTTAGTGACTTCAGTGGTCACCCCAGCAACTCAAACACCATTAGAGTCTACGAGAGCTCAGACTTGGTTCTGTCCTTTCCTGTCACCATTTTAAAAATAAAATAAATAAAATAAAATAAAATAAATCAGTACACCCTGATAAAGTTTTGGCATTTATTGTATCAAAACCCCCAAACTCTTCAGTTGGTTTAGAAAAATTTTCAATCGAGCAAACTACTTTTTCTGCCTGCTACCTTGTAAAAGAACTCCCCTCTGCCCTCCACGAGCCCACCAGGAGGCATGAATTAGAGAGGAAAATAAACTTCAACTGGGGTTGAGGGTGAGAAGTGAAAACAGAAGGGGTAAGGAGAATCCCAACAATAGGAAAGTAACAGAATAAAGTGAATGCAGATGGTTCCACTCCTGTTACTTAATCAAAAGGCTGTGCAGAGTCACTAGAGCCAGCATAAAGTCATGTGTTAGAACAACAGCTGATCTGTATTAAAGAAGATTAACTCGCAATGCCATGGTGGAGGGCCTGGGATTATTTTATGTACTTCCATTGCCGAACAAGCCGTCAGCACAATTACTGCCCTCCGATGTGAATGACTGATCTGTAACCACAGCTAAACAGCATGCTGCTTAGGGGCCTGGGTGCTTCATGAAGATGAATTTCCATACCATCAAAGTGCTTTTAATGGGCTTCCTGATCCAACCACAAGGCCTGCTTTGCAAGTATAGAGAACTCAGGATGAAGGCTTCCTGTCCAAAAGGATTTGGTCGGTTGTCACTTGACAATTCCCAGGGAGGAGAGGGGGGAGATAGGTAGAGTTGTCTCTGCTTTGGAGGATTAAAAAAAAAAAAAAAAAAAGGAGAAAAAAAAGGGTACAGATGCTTTCTGAATGCAACCAACTGCTGTATCCACAGCTGAATTCAATGCGCTTAACAAATAACGGCAATTTAGCTATGCTTGCGAGGAATAGCTTGAGTCACTTTGCATTAGCATCTGGCTGAGTGTTAAAGTCATTTCTACATGGGGAGCAGAGAAAAGAAATTTCTGCTCCAAGCATCCTTTCAAGAATGTTTAAATATTTGAATATAAATTCCTTTGTGCTTGCGATCACTTCTTCTTATATCTGACACTCTGCTTTTCCCTTTTCCCTTCTGGTACTCTTCTATGTGAAATGCTGTAAACATTCTCCATCCCTCTCTTTCTTTCTCTCTCCCCATACCAGCGCTCTTTTTCTTCTAAGAGTGATTGTATGGACTGCCAGATACCTATTACACTGACCTCTTTTTTCCTTCTCTTTCCTCTCAAGAAAGTGCATGAAATTGGAGTCATTTCTACATCACTTACACCCAGGATAGGCTGATGAAAAAAGTACAGTAGTGAGGGACTCACATGTACATTTAACATTCATTACGCAGACTGCTGGCTTCTCGCAGCTTATTGATCAAACTCCATCTAAAAACAGGGAAAATGGAAAGCTATCCAAATTATCAATCTGCTCATTCTGGACAATATTGTTTGACTCACAAGCTTCCTAGGATGACTGACTTTCAAGTTTCTGCTAAATAGCTGACCATTTTTATTCATTCTATTTATCTGCCTATCTCAGTGATCTACACAAGGCCCTACAATAAAAAGCCACTAGAAGCAGTTTCAGTAAAATGCAGTTTACACCAAATGCAACAACGGTCATCTTTGTGTAGTGCACAACTAAGGCTGTATCACCTCAGAAAACACTGCAGGGGAAGAGAGGAATTGAGGAAAAAGTCTTGCTATGCATATGATGTTGAGGCACACACAAGAGTTTGGATGTCTATTTCAGGTGGCAGTATTATAAGGACACCTCACTATAAATGTGGCAGCAAGAACTGGCAGGTCTATTTATCCTCCATAAGCCAGGGCACTGTACAGAAAGACATCAGGTATTTCCAGAGAAAAGCAGCAAATCACAACCTCTTTGACATACGCGACAGTTAGAGTACTTACAAATTTTACTAGAAAATATTCACTTTGTCAATATTCTGTTAGAGCACAACTTCACAGGCCAGTTCAAAAGCAGAAAGTGCTAAAGTCCCGACGTTCTGCTGCTTCTAAGTTTCACTGCAAATATTTGGTGCAGTTTGTGTTGTCAATTCTCCATTTTTTTCAATTTTGTTAAGTCATCTAACGTGACATGACAGTGCTACATTGCAATGGTCACAAAATATCATATATGACAACCTCACAAGGCTAAATACCCAGAAGCTGAGCCTCAGTATCAGCAAAGCTTATGCTCCTAAAGAAGCTTGAATATTTTCAAATCCAGCTCATCACATCAACACATGTAAGCGTTTCCATAAAGCAAGATTTCGACTTAGACCCAGAGATTTCCAAGATCACCTTCTCATAATGCACACTGACAGGCTGGAACAGAGAATTAGTGGCCTCCAAAGTTCTTGTGAGGGCTTTAACTACCTCTGCCTCCTCCCCCCGCTCCCCCAAGGGTCTCCAGGTCTCTCTCTCATGTCAGCTTTTGGTTGTGGTTTTCATTTTGCATTTCGCTTTTTTTGAAAGAAGCAACAACTCTCTTTAAAAATGGGCAAGAAGAAAATAGAGCAAGAAAAAGGAGAGAAAAAAGGGAGGAAGAACCTATGTATCTGCAAGGAGAGCGAAATGCAATCTCTGAACCTTTGCAAAGGGAGTGTTGGAAACTCACCTTTTCTGTCCTGCAGTTATTGAGACCCAGGCTATTCACAACGGCCACCTTCCCATCCAGCACCTGTTGTTCCCTCCGAAGTTGCTCCTTCATCTGCCGGGCCTCCTGGATTGCCTTGGTAACAGCATCGTGGTCATTTAAATAACCTGACGACGTGATAGAAGAAAGGATATCTTAAAAAAAGAAAGTTATAAGAAAACACTTTAGCTTTCATTGATGAAATGCACCAATAGTTTATCATTATTAATGAGAAAGAGCTAAAAGGTAATGCCCAGAAGCCCGTCTGTGCTTTGTAATTCTGTTACTGCTACAACAGAGCCACCTGGATAGAATGCATGAGAAACCTCAGCGTCAAAATAATCGTCCTGATATTTGATCCCATTAGTTTCAATATTCCCCGACGCTGCAGAGGTTAGCCCTGTGGTTTGCATGCAGCAGGATGTAACCGGATAAGAGTTAGGGAAAGCTTTGATCACACTAGCAATCCCAAACTCTTAAAAATAGACCATTTCATTCTTCCCCATCTTAAAACTTGTGAATACATTAAAATAAACCACAGGTGGCGGTGGTTTGCTATAGATATGAAATGCATAATGGCTGGGAAGAGAAACCTCATCCACTGAATGCTCCCCCCCACCCTGTCATTCAGAAATGCATAAGAAACCACAGCTACATGGACCTACATTCCCACTCCTATTCATGCTGCTAATAGTAGGTCAAATGTCCACTGTTTTGCTGCAAATTCACAGCCTAGGGCTTAGCCTTAGTAGTCACTGAATTATTTCCTTTTAAAATGTTACAAGCATCACCAGCACAGCTAATACTATTTAATTTTAAATGTGACAGTTTGTCATTTTTTTTCCTTTAGCGTTCTGTAGATTATACTTATTATGATCTGCATGTGATTTGTAGGATAGAATACTGATGGGAGACTCCAAGCCCCAGTCTATTTTTCAAACATTAAAGGAGAGGCTAATATCTATCAATCTCCCTCCCCCCCTCTACATCCCCACACGCGCACGCATGCACACACACACACACTTCTTTCTGTCTTTTAACTAGGGCATAAAAACGGCATAAAATGAATCTGTAATATGAAATTGCCCAGAAAAGGGACTTCTGTTTGTGACATGAGGCTAAATCTAACCAGATCCATTGGTGAATTGTGACAGATGGAGGGACTGTGAGACAGAAGGCAGGCACTAATCACACACAAAATGACCGGCTTGCCTCAACATGTTCCATGGATTCCAGCAAACTTTACACCCTAATCCATTTTTAGAACAAAAAACATCTGGGCCATAAATCCTCTAATCTGCCAAAACACGCTATTAAATCCCATGATTTGTTGAAAAACACTAAGATTAAAGAAAGGAAATATAAAATGGCTAACTGCCGTGTTAGGAAAGTGTTATTAATACTCTTTCTTTGTCTCAATTATGAATGTTCTGTTCCTAAAGAGCCTTGTCTAATCATGTCAGATTACACATCCTTGTTGTATTGCTAGACTCTTCTATCTGATCCGCTGATTGCCAAAAAACGTAGGACATTGTCTTGCTGCTTAAAACATTTCAGGGGAAGAAGCTGATGTCAGATTAGTTCAGTGCTGTGCTGCTGTCAGGATTTTAGTTTGGTTTGAGTTTTTATTGTTGTTTTTTTAGATTGCAGGCAGAATGGGACTGGTATTCCCATCTTCCTTGGCGCGCAAAAACTAGAAAGAAAAGTTTCTGTGTGGTTTGACTGTTGGTAATTCTACTAACAGTTAGCTTTTGGCTCAATACCCAGAAACCCTGAGAGTTTTATATGAAATAACTTGATCCACATTGCTTTTATCAAATGATTCAGTTCAGTAATTCCCAGCCAATGGAATACCAGTAATTCCAGCTTTCCTAGCGTAAGGAAGGATATAACCTGCACCAGCACAGTGCTACCAGCTGATTTTTTTTTTTTAACCTCCATTTTATCAACTTGCTTGGTTTCTTCCCCGTTTGCATCTGTTACTGATCAAGCTTCCATGTAGTCAGAATAAATTAAAAAGGAAGCAAACAAACAAATAAACAAACAGTAGTATTACTGCTGGTTGTGCTCTTGATTAGGCTAGGTATAATACTTTCAATCTGTAATACAGCTGAATTTGCCTAGGAACTGGAATTCATGCCTTTCTCCAGACTATTTGGCTTTTCCTGAATACTGCTATCTTTTAGACAGTTTGGCACATGACAGTGAATAAAAGCAAGCACTCCTTATGTTTTTCAGTAGCTGCCAAGATGCTGGTGTGCAGGGAAATGATTAATATAGAAGCGAGTTGAATGTAAATTATTGTTGTTTAGGGTAGGTGGTGAATTATTGACAGAGAGGGGAACTGCATTACATAAAATGCACTTAGTTACAGGGATTGCCAAACTAGCATAGAGATGTTGGATCTAATGGCAAAGGGCAGAGAGAAGTTGTTTCTGTTTTTAGTACATGGACATATGCCTGTT
The DNA here is from genome assembly GCF_000699245.1 of Pterocles gutturalis. Taxonomy (NCBI): domain Eukaryota; kingdom Metazoa; phylum Chordata; class Aves; order Pterocliformes; family Pteroclidae; genus Pterocles; species Pterocles gutturalis. The sequence continues at coordinate 130,616 of NW_010126996.1, read as the reverse complement.
CCCAAAAAGAAATGCTTGGATTTAAAGTCATACATGAAGCCACGACATTTGTGACTGCTCAGTCTGTAGCATAATTTATAAGCTATAAGGATAGCTCTAGAAAAGGACTATGTATCTGCATGCTCAAATGCAGCTATACTGTTAATCACAGGAGGCTGTACGTTTACGTCCTCCAAAGACAATTGAACAATACATGAGCATTTCTCCATGTCATGGAAGCGAGCAGCCTGAAGAACTGCCTTCAGAGAATGGTTTTAATTTGAAGTTATTGGCAGTGAAAAGTGACAGCTCAACTGCATCCCAGCAAGGTGGGCTGTGCACACCTAGGACAGGCAACTTGTGTCTTGCACTGACAGTCCCAATCATTCAGATGGTGGAAGTAAATGTCTGGCAAATGACTGCATGTTTCCCAGTGACCTTTCCTGGAGGGATCCATCTCTCAAGATAAAAAAGTGATCCAGTTTCTCTACCACTTTTACGGACCTTAGTCCTTTTGCTAAAAATGCTATCAAGATTTTTTGTGGCGTAGCTCCCACCCGAGGGTGACTTGAAAGTGTATGTGCACTTTTTTAAGATTACCAAATGGTTTTAACATGGTAATGAGTTTTACTTGCTGTAACTTTGGTTGGATCTGACCTAGCACTTAGAAGGAAAAGATTCCATAGAGTGCTCACAAGCCTTTCGTTCTTCTAGTCCTCCATTAAAGGATAGACCTTTGTTAGAAGTAGGCTATGTCTGTCCAGCTCCTGCACCACAGTTAAAGACTGCTTATCTTATACATACAGTATGCACAGTGATACTGCTCAGCAACCTCAAAAAGTCACTTTCTATATTTGTAGCAGAGAGATATACAGCAGTGAACTCTATGTCATTAACAATAACTTAAGTATGTTATCTTTTGCTCTACAGTTTTCTATGGTTTATTAATGGTATAACACATTAATTCTTTTTACAAGAGTGACCTTTAAAGCTCCATTCATCCTCACAGCTTTTATCCAATTACATTATCACTCATTACAGGTACAGCATTTCAAAATCTGCATTTTGTTAAAAGAAGTAAATTGCAGGCGTCTCAAACGTATGAAAAAATATCAGG
>NW_010126996.1:48572-129489 GCF_000699245.1 Pterocles gutturalis | reverse complement strand
AGAAGATTGGAGAGGAAAGAACAAGAGATGCCCTGCCACTGAGATGCAGGTCAGATGCTGGACTCCGCATCTAAATGTGATGCTCACTCTACTAGGGACAAAAAAATCGTGTAAAAATTGAAACTCGATGCATCGTACATGGAGAACAGTAGGGCCGAGCAAATTAAAGACGAAATACACTATTACCTACCACAGTTAAAAAGTGTAGGGCTAATAATATATGCATTAACAAATAACAATGTGATATTAACACAATATTTATATAATGTCATACCAAATAAAGTTATTTCCTTTTCTAAAAGGCATAGAAGCATATTCTCTGTCTGATATGTGTAACCACGAACATCAGCAATAATCATGTATGCACAGTGGGAGGGTAATACAGTGGGAGCTAGATCTGTTTGGAACTTTGGACAGAACTATGGGTCTCCTGGTGTCTACGTAAGTAGAATATGGAATACAAAGAGCTTGGGAGAAACCCACAGAGACACAAAAAAAATTCACTACATAGCTCTGAGGTATCACAGAAACAGCTTCTGATAGGTTTGACCTGTGGTTTCTTTTGTTTGTGCCATCTCTGAAAGTAGCCAGCAGGAGATATTTTAGGAGCAACAAGACACACAGTAGCAAAGGTACATGAATTTACCTCAATACCCTAAACAGAGCCTGATTTACATCCTGAAATCTTAATTCAGGTTATATTCAATCACTTAATGGAATAAAATGTTTCAGTCAGAAGGATGAAGAATGGGGTGTGTACACATTTTACTTATACACACAAAGAACAGTACCTTTAACACATCAGACTTGTAAAATCAACACTAGGACTGTTATTATTTAGATGTTCTTTAGGCAAAGAGGTAATTTTGACAGGAAGAAGCATTAAGACTATTTTCTGGAATAATCTTAAGAACAGCCAGTTAAGATGTTTTGCAAGATACAACATCAAACTTGTTTTTTTGAATAAACCTGTTGATTGTTTTGTATATTAGACCAAGGTAAAATAATGCTCCATGCAGCTTTTTAGTGGATGAAGGACTGAACTTGTAATTTTGAAAAGATATATTTGTGTATTGGGTTTGCGTGGCAAGTTTTTGGTAGCAAGGGGGCTACAGCACTGGCTTCTGTGAAAAGCTGCTAGAAGCTTCCCCTGTGTCTGACAAAGCCAATGCCAGATGGCTCCAAGATGCAAGATGGGCAAGCCAAGGCTGAGCCCATCAGCAACAGTGGTAGTGCCTCTGGGATAACGTATTTAAGAAGGGGGAAAAAAACTGCTGGGCAACAGCAGAGAAGAGAGGAGTGAGATTTGAGAGAAACAACTCTGCAGACATGAAGATCAGTGAATAAGGAGGGGGAGAAGATTGTCCAGGCACCGGAGCAGAGGTTCCCCTGCAGCCTGTGGTGCAGACCCTGATGAGACAGCTGTGCCCCTTCAGCCCATGGAGGTCCCTGGGGGACCTGCATCCCAGGGAGGACCCCATGCCAGAGGGGGGAGGGTGTGCCTGAAAGAGGCTGTGACCCCATGGGAAGCCTGTGCTGGATCCTGGAAGAACCTGTGGACCCATGGGAGAGAGGAGCCCAGGCTGGAGTAGGTTTGGTGGCGGGACTTGTGACCCTGTGGGGGTCCCATGCTGGAGCAGTTAGTGGAGAACTGCAGCTTGTGGGAAGGACTCATGTCGGAGAAATTCATGGAGCACTGTCTCCTGTGAGAGGGACCCCATGCTGGAGCTGGGGAAGAGTGTGAGGAGTCCTTCCCCTGAGGAGGAAGGAGCAGCAGAGACAACATGTGATGAACTGACTGCAACCCCCATTCCCCATCCCCCTGCACCACTGGAGGGGAGGAGGTAGAGAAATTGGGTGTGAAGTTGAGGCTGGGAAGCAGAGAGGAGCCAGGGGAAGGTGTTTTAAGATTTTGGTTTTATTTCTCATTATCCTACTCTGATTTGATTGCTAATAAATTAAATTTTCCCCAAGTTGAGCCTGTTTTGCCTGTGACGGTAATTGGTGAGTGATCTCTCCTTGTCCCTATCTTGACCCATGAGCCTTTTGTTACATTTTCTCTCCCCTGTCCACCTGAGGAGGGGAGTGATAGAGTGGCTTTGGTGGGCACCTGGCTTCCAGACAGGGTCAACCCACCACAATTTGCATACATAAACTTTTAACTTAAAGGGAATTTTTTTTTTAAAGTTTATTTATCACTTTTAGATGACACAGTGGAATACAGTATGTCCTTAATGCCTGCTATTACACAGTTTACTGTCTTTAACATATGCCATTAAACAAACAGTATTTATCAATTGTTATTGATAAACCAGCATCTGAAATAACACATACTTTCGTCTTCCAAGATTATAAAAGTTAAGACACTCCTGAAATTCTAAGTCTGAGAGTTTCTTCAATGGAGTAGTATGGTCAGCCCCTGACAGCTCATACACCACTGTCTGGCACTCGCTGATAAATGCTCACTTTCCAATAACACCTATTCATCGTTATGAGGTGGGACAAATGAAACTGAGCTTACCTATTGTGTTAGCTCTTGCTGAAGGACTAGCTAATGTTGCTGGCACAGAGGATTTTAGTGAACTGGCCCCACTATTTATTCTCAGAGTTGGCATATGAGGAGAGGTGGGTGATGTGGGAGACTTGCCATCAGATGTCTTGGGTTTGGCTGAAAGGTTCAGAGGCTGGGCCACTTCATCCTATGACAAGCAGAAGAGAAAATAATGTTATTAAAAAATTGCTGTTGGCACAACACCGTCCAAGCAAAGACAGTTGTTTTCAGCTCATATGAACTTCTAAACCCCAAAGGTTGTATGATATATATTAAGATCAAATGTGATACTATCTTGTCATTTCAGTTTGGAACTGAGATGACTGATAAACTGGAAAATTAGCATGACATGATCTGAGAACATCCTCCATTTGTACTTTGTATGTAAGAGTTGTCTCTGAAGAAATTATTAACATCAACAAGATACATGCTTCTATGATGAAAATTAAGAGCAATATTGCAGTTATATTTTTTGTTATTTTATTTTAGAATCGATATGGATGAATTAAGTAAGAACTGAAGAGCATTTTCACTTAAAATTCAACCACCACCACCCAACTGGGGCAAACGTGTTTGAATGAATGGGTTTTCAGTTGGTTTTTTCACTGCTCTTTTGTTTTTCTGGGGTTTTTTTTGTTTTTGTTTTTTGTTTTTTTTTTTTTAAACTTATGCTTTCCTCTGAACTTCCCAGGCACAAAAATATCATAGGAAATAAATGCTTCTCTTCCACCATAACAAGAAAGCAAGAAGAACCTGCTCTTTCCACAAAATCTGAAACAATAACCTGGTTAATTCTGCATAAGCCCCGAGATTTTTTCATATTCTGTGGAGCTGGACTTCAAGATTTCAGTAATTATTATTATGTGAAAATAGAAAAATTAGATTACTTTTTTTGCAGGGTAACTGGAATTATTCCTAAACCTGGCTTGATTACACAGAGTAACAGACAGTGCTATAAAACACATTAAAATTCTAAGTCATGTATTTTTGTTTGACCAAATAAAACACAATAAGGGAAAAAACACAGGGAAGGGAGAAAAAGCTTTTCAGCCAGGGGGATATTTTAGAAGTGATTTTAACTGACTTTTAAATAACCAGAACTAATGGATATGGTACTAGGTCCAACCATCACATATTAGCTTAGCTTTCCTCTGACACTGTGACTTAGGAAAGCCATCCTTTAGCTACTGGAAGTGTTACATCACACAACTGGGTTTCAGCTCTAGGCACTGAAGAAGCTGATTCTGACCTCCCTAAGTTGTAAGTACATTCACTGTTATAAAATTATTGCTGACTTACAGCAACGCAAAGCAGACTGGAATTAGACTCATAATGTTTGAGTGTTTTACTGTTACCACTAAGGTATTTGTAACTACTATCATACAACAGTGATTCTTTTCCACAGAGGGTGGTGTGCTGCAGTAAAGAAGGAATTTTATAGTTGCCTATCGCTTGTGGAAGTACGATGCAGATGTACGCCTCCAAACACAGGACAATTCTGCAAAGCCCTGCCATATAACTTTTCTATTACCTTAAAGAAGCAAGCTCTGAGCAAAGGACTTTTGTTATATTTTATTATTTCTACACTTTTGTAATAGTCATAATTAAAAGTGAATTAAAGCTTAGCAGACAAACATATCAGAGACATCGTGGACAAAGCTGTCATCCTTAAAGTGATATTTAAGCCATCCTAGATGCAACTTGTGCATAAAATAAAGGGGGAAAAAATCAATGCATAAAATTGAGCTTATATTCTGTATTCTCAGAAAGCAACTTAGGCACCTAGAACGCAGAATTCTGTTTATCTTCTGGGAGACTTAAGCCTCAGGGTTAAAAATGTCACCCTGCTCAACCAGCATTTGACATTTTAAGAAGGTATTCATTACTTTACAGAAATACAAATCCATCTGTATTAGAATAAAATAGGTTAACCTACTGGCCAAATGGAAGAGGACTTGCTCTGCTGTTCCACCGATTTCCATTTAAAAAAAAAAAATAAATCTCACAACAGTGCAACTATAATGTTGTAAAATCAGTACTGAATTGCATAAAAGTCTAAGTACAAGCTAGCCAATGAACCAAACACAGTGACTCCGGGCCAGACAAGGATCCCTGAAGAGCAAAGTCATCTATTCGGAAGACAGTATCAGAAGCAATGCAAATCTGCCCGCAGACTTGTTTTGGTTCAGTCCAAGAGGGGTTAGTTTCCATGTACATTCAATTCTTGACCTCTGTTGCAAGTCTCAACAGAAGGAGCTGATTAGTTTCAGATACGGTAGTAAAAGCTGCAGAGTGCTTTCTGGCCACTGGAAATCTGACCGAGAGCAGCACTTCAGTTCATACAGACCAGCAACTAGTGCCTGACAGGAATGGCCTTCACTCATCGCAAAGCCAGCTTGGATTCCAACCTGCATCCATGTACTGAAAGGTTTTTTTTCCGTCTTGTCCTTTTGACTCAGTCCCTCAGCTATACTGTCCCTATAACGTTTATTTCCTTCCCTTTTCTCACTCATTCTTCCTCTCCTCAGTTCTTCTGTTCCCTCTTTTTAGCCTGGTGTGAAGGCAAGGTCTTGTGCGAGTCCACCATAGACCAGTGGGCTTGGTCTCATTTAATGCAATTTAGAAATGGGGGAGGTAATTCTTTTTTCATCATAGGCATCCAGCAATGAACTGACTGCACTGTAACTATTCTTGGTAGTAGGAATGCTCTTCTTCATTCAAGTCAGCACAGCCTTCTCTGGAGCCAAGAAGTATAAGGCCTTGTGGAAATAATAGAAGTCGACAGTTCCAGAGCTGATAAATGTCATTCCAAATTGCCCCTTCATTCACTTTCATTGTGTGTTCAGGCTAATGGTAAATTAATCGGAGGTCACAGAAGCTTGGTTCTCAGAAAAGAGGATAAGTAAACAATTTTCAGCTATTATATGTATTTACAAAATTGTATTACTTCACTGTTTGATCTTCTTAACATTTTTACTTCGGTTATTTCAAAGAGCATTCTCAATTCCTCACTGGAAGTCAAATATATTAAAAAATCAGTCAGAGAGTTTAGGAATCCTACGCTGGATCTCGAGTTGACAACAATTTAAGTAATTTCCTTTACTACAGTAGAACTACACTGATTTATTCCATGGGAGTCTAAACAATATCTGGGACACAGGTAATAATATACAATTGTGTTAAGTGTGAAGATGACTGTTAGGATCTTCACTCAGTGAGCCATTTTACTCTTTTTCCTATCCACAGACATAAATCCAAAACACTCTGCTCTTCCAGTTTAAATCAAGAACTGTACTGTCTTCATTACTGATTTGTGCCTGGGTAACCATGAGAAGAATTAGGTGTTGGCCTACCTTTATTTTTAACTACAAAATCTCCCAGTTAACATTCTGACATGTTATAGATTAGCAGGCTTCACTCTCAGTTATATCAAGGATATGTATAAGTGCAGCATGACAGCTAGGGCAAATAAGAGTAATAAAAAGAAAAAAACAGATGTAGCATGCTCACTCCAGGTAGATAGTATCTTTCAACAGCCAGGAGATGCGATTTTATACAGTGGGATCACAGAATCTAGAACTACTCCCTGCACGTAGTTTTTATTAGAGAAAGCTCAGTATTGATTGGTCCTTGCCTTTTTTTTTTTTTTTTGACATGCAGTTTTTCTAAGATGCCATTGATAAAGTTTTTTTTCAAGCCAATATTTTTTAAAGAGTTAAACAAAGTCAAACAGTTATTTATATATCAGCCAAAACGATTAATGCTTAGACCAGAGGACATTAAGACCCAAAAGGCTGGTAATAATATAAGCATGGATGTGAGAAAAGTAAAATATGATCTTGATTAAAGGTTATGAAATGTTTCTTTTAAAGTAGTCTAACAAAACAAAACACGCACAAAAAAAAAAAAAAGTAATGTAGGGAATAAAACAGAAGCAAAAACGCACAACGGAGGGCTAATAAAATGCAGTATCCATAGCAAGCGCAAAGCATTGGTAAAGAGATTCCTATCCTCTGTGTGATAGCAGTGTCAGAATAGTCACTGTTTTAGGGAGAGGTGATTGTTTGCTTCCCAGGATTCAAAGACTGTCATTAACCAAAACTTTGGATCTCAGGGAACTTTAAATCCTTGATTTGCTCTAGGTTTTTTTTCCCAGCTGATCTCTAGATGTATGAGGGAAGAAAGAACCCTTCACCTACACCAGAATTTCAGGGGTAAACAAAATATTCAAGAACTGTATTTTGTAGCTTCACTTAACCTGGATTTGTATAATTTTGAGCTTTCATATTTAAGCATCAGAAACTGAAAATCTCCAAACGTAAGTGCTTGACAAGCAACATTTACACAGAAATACTGCTGGTAAGTTGAGTGTGCATCACACTGCTTTTATAAGGTTTGTACAGTACTTTGAAAAGGTAAAATGCTAGGTAAACACAAAGTGCTTATTAATATGGGAGGAAAAAATGAAAGAGAAAGAAAAGGAAGGGATTTGGTCACAGTCATACAGTAATGTAGCAGCAGCGTCTCAGACAGACCCAGGAATTCTGACTCACAGTCACCAACGTTGCAAATAGTTGGCAGAAATGGTGTCTCTTCTAATCTTTCAATCATGCTGTCTCTATTTACTTCCTCCTAAGGCAAAAGGTTAATTTATCTCTATGGAGAATGGATAAGGAAAAAGAAGGGAATAAAATCTGATTTTGAGAATCTCTCTAAACCGTTTATTAAAAATGGCACTATTTCAATACTAAGAGCCAAACAAAAGACTGATAGCCCAGATGAATGAACCAGTCTCAGAGAAAGAAAAAAAGGGTGGTGGTGGGCAAGGAACCAGACGATTCATTTGGATTTCATAATCTCACTTCTTTTCAATATTTTAAAGATTAGTATACTATTACGATACTGTTACTGAATTATTGTACTGTCATTTAAACCCAAGTCCTGTATCCCACTGTGGCACACACTGAAGGTCCAGGATGCACAGTTTATTACAAAATCATGAAGTACTCTGTGTATCATCTGACTGGCAATACAAATATGCTTAAATGACCTGGCATAAACACAGCCTAGCATGCTCTACTAAAGAGGCTTTTCATGACCTCTGGGAACACATTCGCCACATCTTGCTGCCTATTTAAATGACCTTGACAGTACAAATTACAGCCAAATGAGTTAGAAATAAGAAGCCAGAGAGAGGGTTTGTAAAAGAATGCCTCTGCCACCTCACCAGAAACAAAGCCTCATTCCCCCACCCTGGTTCTCTTTCATGGAGCTCTTCACTTCAACAGAAATGCAAAATATGGAGCACTTACTGGCATGTCTGGGGCAGAAGACAAGGATGCTATTGTTGCCCATCGAACAATGCAGCTAGTCAGTGGCTTATCCATTCAGCTCATCCAGAAATGTCTAACCAAAATATATCAGAAACCAAGATGCAACAACATATACGCAAAGAAAATCCTTTGGCACCACTGTCCTGCAAGCCTACAGTTGTCCACACACTCACACAAAGATACTGGCAGCTTCCTTCACATCCCCTGCCCTTCCTCTGAAGCCACTCATGGTGAAACTATCAGTAGTGATAATAAGAAACCAAGAGGTAAAGGCAGTTGTGAAACATGTTGTATAAATGAATCATGCTGCTGATATTATCCTCACTGATGAAATAATTGTATTAAATTAAGCAGGGATGTTCACATGACAGGATGGGTGAATTAGATAATGCTCATCTGCAGCTGTACCTCCTCCTGCCACGTTCTCAAGTTCTGATTAAGAATAATGTGTCCCTTCCTGCAAAGGTGGAAATTTCTCTAACTACACAGAAAAAGAGATGGAGACATATAAACAAGCATCTTGGTTATGATATGATCATAAACACAACAGAATTATTCTTCAGGTTCAGAGAAGTCAGCTTATCCTACTCTTGCCTATGAGCTGCAGTGCCCAAAGCTAAAGGCACAACTAGACTCTAGTCAGAAAGGAACAGAAAAGGGACAAAAGACAAGGCAGAGGGTAAATATTAGGAAGAACTGTCTTCTTCCTTTCTGATCTTGCGAAGTGCACAGACTTTTCCTTCTGTGATAGATAGCTGCAGAAACATCTCAGCCTGGATTTCTATCTATACCCAGAGCAGATTTTTTTATGGTGCTGCTTTGCCAAGCATCTCTTCCTGAATGCATTGCTCTCAGAAGGTAGACACTTTCTGGACTCAGTGCAGGTTACCCAGCCAAAGCTAGTACTTCCACTCTTTACTGATAGTGCCCGAATACTCTTATTCATGGGACTCAAAACAAAGGGGGAAACTGAGCTGCCTTATATTTGTGACAAATATTCTTTTTGTTCTCTCATCTGCTTCTTTTAGGGGACTACTCAATGAATAAATTACTCCCAAATGCTGACTTATACAGTGGGAGTATTCTTGCACAGCCTCCATTTGGGGAAAACTGGTACAGGAACACACCAATTTAATCTGTTTTGTAGTACCAGGGACAGACAGGCTTTTTTCCTGTCCTTTTTTACAATGCTAGGGGCTCTTGGTAAAGGTATTTGTTGCAGACTTTGTCCTCTCAGAAAGATCCCAAAGATCTTCCCCTTTCATTTTTCTTTGCAGGAAGCCTAGATGCCAGGAAAGAAGTCTGCAGTTAAGAAGACTGATTTGCTGCCCTGGAAACCCCAAGCTTTGATTTTGTCTAGTCCACATGTTGTCACAGTAAAATAAGATTGCTGCTGGGTGGTTTTCCCTTTGTATTAAGCACTGTTGTTTCCCGAAGTTGTATGCAGAATTCACAAAAAGATATAGGAAGAACAAAAGAGGAGCATGCAAAATGACCTGTCTATATCCACAGAGGGCCCTAGGGGCTGCATGCCTTCCCCTCCTCCCTACATCCTTTTCATCTGATGCACATCTCTAGTATCACTCTATTCTATCAGCCACAGAATACAGATGTTGAAATAACAGAGGACCAAATGCCAAACAAGTCTAGGATCATTTTAGTCCTCCAGATAGCTGAGACATGGAAGAGTGTGGGCTGTTTCAGCTTCAGGGCAGCCTAAAAGCAGTGTCTGTGGAGAGAGCTACGTAACTCCTCTTCAAAGTCTACATCCAAAAATGACCTGGGGCAAAGGCCTTTATTTTGTGTCAGAACTCTGCACACAGAACCCTACAAGCAAGTATTTAAAACTCTTCAGGAAAGACAAGTGCTGCACTGGGACCTTGACCTTTGGGGTTTTGTGGAGCTCAAGGCAGGCTGTTTGGCCAACAGAATACACCAGGGCATGCAGCTTAGCAAAATGAGCAGACTGGTATGTGTTTACCCAAAATTCATTCATTTAGTTTCTCAAATCCTCATAGAAGCATCCTCCAAACCATACTTGCAGCTTCTGGCTGGCTTTGGACTGCCGAAACACCCACCATCCTTGTGAAGTCTCCTGGTAATCTCCATGGACAAACAGCACGATGTGTTTGAGGAAAGTGGCTGGTATGAGATTTCTAGGCTATTTTTTCCTTGATCATGAGTTTTCAGTCACATCAGCTTCTAGAGATACCTGATGACTTACAGATGCTTATCCCAACTTGGATCCAAACTTCAAACATTCATTTCCATCCATACTCCTCTTGCCGTTATTCTGCTGTTTGGGCATTTGCTCTTCTGGTTAGAATGAAAGAAGCAGAAGTGAGAGTTGCTTACCACACTGCTTAGGACCCAGTATGTGGATTTTCAGTACAGCATGAAACAAAATTGCAGGAACAAAGAGCTTTTAGCATTTGCTTGCACCTTATAATGAAAAAGCTCCTTCTCACGCCATATCTCTGAGTGAGCGAAAATTTAACTCAGTAGCCTCATTTATAAAAAAACCTTCAGCGAATCTTGTTCTGAGCAAATCCTGCCAGCCTTGGCCTGCAATGAGAAGGGTCCATGTTGAGTAAAGATACCACATGAGCCGCTGCAGAAAGACTGGCCACTTGGGATCCTGCTAGTCCATACTTTGTGCCAAACTTGTGTCCTGCTGTTAGCTTTTTGCTTCTAATAATTCTTGTTCAGCTGTATTTGTCACATCACTGTTGTACTTACTTATTTGGTATAATGCTATTAATGAAGCGCTTCTCTAAGAATGCTCATGTCAGCTGCTAAGCAGGAAGAGTGACTTGGGCACAGGTCAGAAGGGATTGACACAGATACAGCAAATCTTCAGGGGAAGACAACAACTGATTTTTCATGCTTTTAACCATGCAAATCACTTCACAGGAGTTAAATATCATTAGAGAGGATCACAAAATTGTGGGGGACAGGAGGGGTAAGGGTTCTTCCTAGAAAGATTGCTTCTTCCAAACAATCCCCACTGAAATACATGGCAAGTAGTAAAGCCCAAGAAGGAAAAAAAACCCACTTCTCTGTGTACCTTAGAAATATTAATGAATTAAAGCTCATAATTACTCTGACAGCCTTTGCCTTATTTTACAAACGGGAAGAATAAGGTACAAAGTGGCTAAATAATTTGCCTAATCTCACACAGTGAGTAAAGAGCTGAGCTGTAAGGAAGAACACAGCAACTGCCACTCTTATTCAGACCGGTGTTTTGGGGTTTTTTTTTGATACTGTACCGAACCTCCCAAAATGTTCATCTGCTTCACAAGAAGTTGCAAGAAAAAGTAGATAGTTGTCAGTTTGATTTGTGGTATGTATTTCAGAATTAGTGGTGAGTAGAAACTAGAGTGGCCTGTGCCCTGAAGCATGACACCTAGTAACTTGGGTCTTGGATGGTTTTGTTTTTTTTACAAATCCTTGCTACATAATTCTGTTCCAATAAAACCAAGAAGTCCAAACATGTAGTGTTGTGTCCTTAATAATGCACTCTCCCACCCATAACAAGGCTGCTTAAAAAATGGAAATAGACATTAGACTGGATTTTGTTTGCTGCCTAAACTGGACTTGGAGTCACCACCTTCCAATGAATAATCCCCAGAAAATGTTAAGCAGAATAAACAGCAATGAAAACAACAAAACCTGAAAGGACGGGGAAGGACTTGGAAGGAAATAAAACAAGGACCTGCAAAGCCAAACAGCATTACAAACTGGTACATTTTAAATGAACAACAAGAAAACAGAGCCACACTGATCAAAGCCTCCCACCTCCTCTCTGTGGTGGATGACACCTTCGCTGGGAGCACACCACCACCTCTAACCCCACACCTGCAAAAGGAATTAATTTCAAAAAGAATACAGACCAAAGCGTACCGTATCAAAACAAATTAGCAACAGACCCCTCCTCCTGCTGTGGTCAGACAGGAGAAGAAAAGATGCTGCATGGATTCTAAGATTCAGGGGAGAAAAAAAGACAAAACAAAACAAAAAAAAAACCCCAGCTTTTGAAAACTTTAGAAGAAACAAGTCAAAAGAGCTTGCTAGCAAAGAGATTTCAAACAGCTTGGACAACTGGCAGCGGGCTAAGTAATTCCTTTTCAAAAACCACCTGTGCTTTCTCTGACTTTGGATATCTACGTAGTCTAGGTAGATTTTTCACAAAGAAAGGCAGCAACGTATGCAGCACTACAAATAAGTAGTGCAAAGATAACATGCACTGTTTTTATTTATAGATACATACAACTGTAAGAAAAATGTCAAAATATGTTTTACAACTGTAGATATGACCTGCTTGACAATTTGTTTTTCCAACTAATAGCTCTTCAAAGGGAAACTATCAACACCAAACTCATCCGTCTTTAATGCTTGCGTGCCGCTAACAACATCCCAGATCACTAAAATCAAAATGATTTTACAACTCTGTCTTGCTGGGTAGTTTTTTTCATTTCACCTCCTTTTAGCAGTAAGATGAAATCTAATCAGCAGCTCCAGAAACTGGAGGGAGTTTAATGTACTGTAGGGAATGTTCAAAGCAAACACATGCTCCATCGAGTACTGAACACATAGAGAAAGAATTTGTTTAATATTTATACGCCCCTCATTATTACATACGTGGGGTTAACTACTTGAGATTACACCTGTTGAAAAGGGTTGTTCCTTTTCCCATGCCTTTGTTTATTGCTGATTCCTTGGGTCACACCAAAGAGGCTCAGGTTCAGTTCCTGACTTTCCAACAAACTTTCTCTGTGAACTTGGATGAGTCACTCAGTATCTAGTCTTCTTCTGCACACGGTCACTGATATCTTGCAAAGTTATGATAAAATATAACCAAATATTAATTTTAATGTCTTACACAAGTGCAAATGGCTACATGTTACGGGGCACCTCTTTTGTCTCAAGTCTACTTGCCTCTACTTACAAAATTGGAGAAAATGCATACTTTAATCTATGAAAAGGGTATGTACCTACATACATCGCATATATGTTTATCTAACTGGATGAGGACACCACCATTTACAACCCTTTAAGTTTAATAAGTACTATTGATATTATATTATTATCCTAATGAACATATTAATCAACCATAATAATCATAATTAAAATCAAAATATATTGTAGTTCCTTTTTTTTATTTGCTGCTGTCAATACTGAATGCAGATTACAAGCAGAACAGTGCTGAAGTATTCAGCCTCCCTTGGTGAATACACTTCAGATCTTATTCCTGATCACACCAGCAAAAATGAAATCACCATCAGGATCGGTATTGGGGCCAAATTGCTGACAGGCAAAATGAACCACTAATTGCTGGATTCATTAGTAAGACTCATAGTTTGTCCCCATGAGACGCTAAACACTTTCAGCTCCTTTTAAAACCTTGCATCTTAGAAATTAAAATTAACAACTGCAAACTATTATTTCTGTTATAGTGTAGAAACTCAGCATGAATCTGAAGTCAGATCACAAGAACGCCAAAAATCTATTATGTTAAATTAGGCAGATTTTTATCTACCATTTTCCTGTTAATTCTGGAGAACTTGCATGCATCCATATACAATAGATATTCCATGCTGTTCCCCAAGCCTAAACAATTGGTTAAAATAGTTTTTTGTAAAGCTGAAAGAAGACAACCGCCTTTAAAATACCTTTCAAATAGCCCCAGTATCACACTGTTAAGATTGGCCTATTCTTTTCAGACATAAAACAAATGTCTATTTAAGAACACATCCAAATGCATTTCCATCACTCAGCCAGAACACATTCACCTCCCAGAAGCTAACACTGTAAGAGATGGAAAGAGAGAGGGGGAGAGAGAGGAGACCTTTAGTCCACCTACTGGCTTCACTAAAGGCAATGAATCCAGCCCTAGCTCATTTCAAGTAGGTTCAGTTGTGTCAAAGGTTACCCACAAGCTATTTCTTGATGATTTATAGCTGATGTCTACAGATCTCCTTTTATTTTAATGATGACTTCAATACAGACGTTAAGACATTCTTTGTCTTCACAGAAGTATACGAGAGGGAAGTTGACATCTCAAAAAAAAAAAAAAATTCCAAGAGGCTGATTCGCTATTTCTGAACAGGGCCAGCTCTGGGCGGTTTTTATATCTTATCCGGAAAAAAATACGGGAGGAAAAAAAGCCCCCTTCATCCTTTTCTCCCATACCGAAGCTGCTATGTTTTTGTGACTTATTCTGGGCACGAATCCTAGAGCACTGACTCAACGTGTATGTCACCAGTTAATTACAATCAAGACAAGACACTAGGATACTTGGTAAGCATAAGATAATTTTATCACTTCAACAGTAACAACATGTATTTATATAGCATTATTTTCCTCTGAGCCCAGAGCAATTTACAAAGTGAGTTCCAAATGATACTATCATGGGAATCCTTCCACCCAGCACGGAACTGTAATAATTTGGGGGTGAAGAACAACAGTGCAGGAAAACCAGTAGCAAGACATACTGCATCCATTTGAAATTTAAGATGTCATGCCAGTAAAACCCCTGTCATCCAAATGTGAGATTATTTTTAGCCTCAAAAGTAGTGTGCATGGGTGTGAGTTGGGTACATGAGGTCTGTGTGAATGTATGCTCGTGTAGCATACAATCTTCATCTCTATCGACATTTTGAGCACATTGGCCAATCTCCATTGGGTTTGATGAAGTCCTCAAAGGCCTCACATCATTTGTGTAGAGGGACAGTGGGGTAGAGTAGGGGGATGCTCTGAGCCTCTCCCCTCAGGAGAAGACTCCAGTGCTTACCCACACTTTAAAAGACACCAGGGGATCCCCAGGAGAGAGGTCTTCTGCATCTCCAGCCAGAGTCCAAATACTGAGAGACTTCACAAATTAAACTAGGCTTCATCACTTCTGGTACTCTTGAAGCACCTTGCTCATTTTAAAATGAAGGCAGAAGAGAAAATATCTATTCAGTTTGTTCTGCTCTGCAGGCCTCCGAACACCTGTGTTATTTTCTAGCTTAGGCTAGCCAAAATGGTGTGGCTGTTGTCTTCCTCACCCGCTAGCCTCAATACGCTTTAGTTGTTTGGTACACTAGTGAATCTCCTGGGTATTACACCACCACATCATACCACCTATGAGCTGCAGTTCACTAGGAGGACCTATTTTGTGCAGAGAAATTGGTATTTCTAAGGCTGTGAAATGAAGAACTGTAAATCCAGACATGAAATGTAGTGGGCAATCAATCATGTGACACCATTTTAACTTCTGATGTTATGAAAAGCTACTTGACGTGCACTTCTCAGCCAAATGTATGTGTTGAATTTCTCTGACCCCAAATTAGGTCTGTAACTTTTATAGAGAATGTTGAAAGCACAGGCTGTCTGCACATTTAAGATGAATAATAAGCAAACAGAGAATTAATTCATCCCAGAGTTTTAATTGCAGACTCTCAGGTATCAGAAACTAGGATAGGAGTACCCAGAAAGGGAAAGAAGATAATTTCAGAGAAGACTAAAGAGATTCGAAACAGGCACAGAAGAGGGTCACTCTGATCCGCAAGCAAAGCAGAAAAAACAACAGAGCTTAGACTAGAAGGACTCCAGATTTTCTGAGGCAACTAACAGCAAAATTCAAAATATATTAACGTACAGCTATAACATAAAGTCTATACAGTGCTTAGCACGGCTAAAGATAAAAATAATCACTGACCTGGAATGACTGCAGCCCTGAGAGAGCTACCTTTGGAAAGAAAGAAATTCACAAGAACCCAATACAACAAAAATATTCTCCAGGATTGTTATATACATATGTTTTCTTCCTAACTGTATAGTGAATTAAAAGTTGCTTTAGTAATTCTGTTACTACATTACTCCCTTTTCCAGTACACTGCTTCATAGTTTTCTTCTGAAGACGAATGAACGTACCCCTGAAACTCAACTTTAAGAGGCTTTTTGTGACAATTTTTCCCCTAGATATGTCATAGTGGGTTGTGTTTGTCACTATGTAACTCCTGTTATGTTTTGTTAGTTTGAAATCACGTAACACGATGTGGCTGATTCATGACATGACATGTCACTGCCTGGCATGTCAGCTCAAAGCCTGTATGAACCCATGTGCTACATCTCCACATACACACAGCTTTTTGAAATGGCCCCTTATTTTAAATCTACTAGCAGGTGCTGGCACATCCACTCAAAAAAGTTGAAGAAACATTAATAACTTACAAAATACTCAAAGTTATATTCTTTCTGTGACATTATGATTGGAAACTGAAAAGCCTTTTCTCCAGCGTTCCCATTAGAGACAAGGTCTTCCTCTCCATGCTCTCCACGTGTCAAGCAACCTTTTATCAAAGACTTTTTTCTTAATTTTTTTTTTTGTCCAAGAGATACCAGTCATGGCATTAGCTTATCTATCCTTTAAAAGCTGCAGGGAAAAAATTGGCAAATGAAATGAAACAAACAGAAACTAAACTCATTCATTAGTACTAAAAGTACACATTTGAATTCATACTCTGTCAGCATTGGTGGATAAAGGCACATGATAATGATAAAAATTTTAAACTCATTTCATATATTAAATCCTGTTGAATTACATCAAAAACCAAAATGGTTTGTTGCATCAGCTTGCCTGCCTCTGATGCTGTTTGGATGTTCTCAGATGTTCTCTCTGGATATTACTGAAGCACTTTTATTGGGAGATACTATAGTAAAAAGTCTAATTCTGCCGAGAAATATTTATGCCTTAGCAGAATTGCCAACATAAAGTCTTCTATGATTTGGGACTGAAAATTAATCCCACTTGATTAGAATAGTAACTCATCAATTGATTTTGTTAGCTGCTTTCTAAGACTTTGAGATACACCTATACCAATCTATAAGTTTCAGCCATGACAGCCTGAAGCTTTTTGTTTAAATGAGATTCTCACATATTCACATGACTCCAGGAGCTGGGACTTTAAGGAAGCTGTCCATTATAAAAACACAAGAGGTAGCCACACTGCTTTGAAAAATGTGTGTACTCTAAGGTGATGATTTCCACACAATTTCTCTGAAACCCTCTTTTCCACCAGTTTGTTTTACACTAAACAATAGAAACTGCATTCTGTACAACAAATGTGTAGTTCTGAGAAACTTCAGTGAAATATTTACCAAGGACTTTGTGTAACTCTAGAGATAATACTAACCTTGAATTTGAAAATAAAATAGGTTTCTTTTCCATTCTGCTGCTAAATGTTGCTTCTCTTCAGCTATCCACAGCTACTAGGGATTACCGTTTAAAATATTTCAGATTAAAAAATTTGTAGAGCTCCCTTGTTAAACTATAATCATTTGGCTGTGGGGACAGGAATACTTACTGCAAAATACATTTCTTTGATGCTTAGTTTGAATTGCATTCTGTCTGAATCTGTCTAGAGAAGCTAATTTCAAATCTAGCATGTAACATGGAAGCCAACCACCCTTCCGCAGAAAAAGCAAGCAGCTTCTGGAAGCTGCTAGACTGATCACATTAGAATTTGATTCAATCACCTCAGAAATGTACTTTCTGTGTTGAAAAGAAGTTCTACATTCGGTAAAAGACGGCCACATTGCTGTCAAGGAGAGCCCTGCCAACGCAGCCTATGCACTTTACTTTTGATTATTGCACATGCCACAAAATACCCAAACACTTAAGCTGAAGCTGCAAAAGGAAAGATTTAATTGCTGAAGTTAAGTACCTGTCTCCCCTCTAGAAAAATCTGTTAGAATGAGAGTCGTCTGCTGCATTTTAAGCTATCTCCTAAACCATGAAATAGCTACATTGCTAGAGTACCATTATTTTGCACAAGACTGTGCTCCTGGAATAAACAGATCCCTTGATTTAGAGTCTATCAGCTTGGAGCCTAAAAAATAAATCTCTGGAACAAAGTATGACCTTTATTTTATAGGAATTTCATATTACGAAGGAAACTAGAAATTAATCTGATATTGGCATAACTGTCTGGTTTGTTATCTATATTTAACTTAGAGCTAATACTGGTCTTTCATCTTTGCAGTGCTGTGATACTCAGCAGCCCCCAGTGAAGAATGCTATGTCCCAAGCTGAACTTGCACATATTTCTCCTCATGGTTGGTTCCCCTTCCTCAGCAGAAAGACCCTCTCCTAAATATTTTCCAACTCTCCCCACAGAACAATCCCACTCAAACATGAGGATGATCAACAAAAAACACTTCAACCACCGCAAAATCTAATTTTTTTCTCTGTTTCATCATGCAGGTCCAGATTCCATGCTCTCCTAAAGCCCTTTTACTGATATTCTTGGGACTGCGTGGCCAGCTGGCAACATCAGCTCAACAGCTTTCTTAGTGGCATTAAAAAACCTTGACTTTGTGACACTGTTTTCTTGTTTGGGACTCTTCCAGTCTCTTCTTGCAAAATGGTGCTCTTTCTCATTCAAGTTCTTTGTTCCAAGTGATACTAGATGGGCAGTTCTGTCAAAAAGATTCTGCAGAAGTTGATGCTTAGGTATTTCTAAGTAACAGGGTAAGATGCAGACCAGAAACAAAATGTCAGATCCCAGCACTCCTGAACACTGAGGGATTCTGTAACTGAACCTGGCTTTAGTAGCTGCCTCCTAAAAGTAATAGTGCCTGGTGTAATATCTTGGTCTTCAGTAGGAAGCCAATGCTGTGGATCATTCAACGAGAAAGAATGAAAACTACTACCTGCTGCCCCCACCACCAACTCTGCCACTTGGGGAACAGTGGGTGTTTTATTTATTCACATCAGTTAAGGAAGGCACTAGCGGCAAGGAACGGTAGTGAAGTAGTAAGAAGCACATACTGCATGTTTGTCATTACCACTTGGCTTTACATCTCTATTATTCCCTGATTTTTCTCTTTCAGAAATGCAGCAGTTCTGCTTAATACATGTATCTTGCTTTTGTTTTATGATCACAGATTCCAGAGGGTTGTTTTTTTTTTCCCCTTTTTGTTATGTGTTCTTCTGAGTTTACATCAGAAAAAGTGCTGACTGAGCTTGACAAGGGCTGACTGGCTGGCAACTCTGATTGAGAGACACACTCCTGCCAGAGAGACATGATATCAGGAAACAGAGCTGTGGAGAGTTAAGCTAAAAAAGCATCCTAGGAGCCCCTCCATGTATCTAATTTGTTTTTAGGAAAGTAGGAAGGGATGAGAGCCAGGCAGAAAGCTGTGCAAATTCCTACTCCTGCTGCTTTTTAGATACTGCTATTAACATTGTTTTTACTGTTCGGAACACATTCTCTGTTTTAGAAAGCACCTTAAGAAGTTCCATTAATACACATCACTTCATTGTGCTCCACCAAATGGTTTAAAAAGCCATTGTTCACATGCCTGGATGTCATGTATAGGAAGAAGAGCAAGAAAGAGGAAAATAGTTTCAAAGATTTTGTCACCAACTTGACATTTTGCTATTTGGGATTACAGGCACAGGCAGCAAAGGAAAAAGGCTTCCAGGTAAAGAGATAATTAGTTACAAGGTCTCTATTAAGAATGGACAGGGACACTAAAGAAGCAGCATAGCACTAAGTAGCATAGAACAGATAAGGCAGATGAGGTCTCAGTTTACAGCTCCCCATACATCACTGCATTCCTACTATAAACTTTTCCTTAATTATCTTACAGCTATTTCTAAACTGTTTGATACACTAACAAGGGGATTGGGAAATGCAAGCACTGAAAAATGTTTTGAATTTACTGATTTATAATATTCTAGTGCTAACTGTTATTCTGGTGCTGAAAAGCTTAACAGATTAATTTATAAGGATTTCTTTTAAATCAGTGGCATATAATGAATTGTATCCAGCCTGGAAGTTCTCAAAAATGAAAGAGCCTCACAAATCTTGGAGATAAACCTTCTGTAAACATAGCCTTGACGTTTTAACAGGGATGGTGCGTCTTACATCACTTTAATGAGAACTCTTGTTCTTCACTCTAAAATACCTCAGTACTCTCCTTAATGAAAGTAAGGATGTCTTAATTACCTTCTGCTTGGATAGACATTCAGCAGCTGCTGGGCTCTTCAACCAATAAAGAGGGAGGACAGTAATTGCTATTAGTATATGAGGCCTAACGTGTGCAATGAGTTAGTTTCAGACAGGTTTCTCTCCTCTGCTCTTCACGGAAAAGATTTTGGCCCCTTCTAACATAAGCAGTCACACCCTTTGGTCACCTGTGCAGAGCCAGCTGTCCTCTTTATTGCTGACATACTTCACAGTGCTGTGTAGAACAGTTAGCTCATGCTTCAAAAAATATTTGATATCACTAAATATCACTAAATAAAAAAGTGTTATGAATAAAAATGTTATGAATAGCAATACATCTATCATCTGTAGAGCTGAGATGAAATACTTTAACATGTTCAAAAATGGCAGCTCTGAGGGTACAAGGAATCTGTACGTCTATCACCTAGGTTTCTGCAATAGTCATAGCTTGATGTGGCAAGGAAGCTGATGCAGCCATGTACAGAATGGAGCTTAATGTTTTCCCCAAGATCTCCCCAGGATAAATTTTCACATTTTGTGCTACCATACAAAAGAGAGAAATGAGGGAATGGGAGACAAATACACCCAAGTTAACAGGACTGCTTAGGGTAGTCACCTAAAATGAAGTTCAAGTCAACAATTTGCCTGAAGTAGAATCAGAATTATCACCTAGATGAGTGTTCTTATTACCAGGCCATTTTAGAGCCTTTTTCTTTCTCCTTCCCTTCAGATGCCTTTTTTTTTTCTTTTTTTTTTTTTTTCAGCACAGTTTTATTCTGAGTCAAGAAAGCTTTCTTACTGAAACTGGAAAGTACAGTCCCATCATCAGTTTTGACTGGGACAGGAAAATCCCCAACTAGCTCCCCATAGTAAATAGTTTACTTATTTTTCCTAATAACATAGCCTGTGGTGTGTCTGAATTAAAATGCCCATTTCCAAAGACTCTCATTCTTTATTTTCTTCTCCCTAGTGTCAGATGCACTTGGTAAGAACATCAACAGTGATGCGGTTGTAGCTCTGTATCCAGGTTTACCTTGCCTGGATGAGAATGGAGCAAGCTCGCTGCTGGTCCCTTTCTATCCTTCGCATACTGCAAACACAATGAAAGAGACAGCTGGTGCATGTAGCAGCAACTGTAGCATCATCAGCAGATATTCCTCAAAAATTGAAGAAGTTTCCCTGGAGAGTCTCTGGCCATTACAAGGTCAATCTGAGCTCTGGTAGAGAGGCAAGGTCTAAGTCTTTCAAAGGCGATTCTATTGCTGACTACAGGTGACACGAAAGATTTTCAATACAGTGTTTACTTTGGTGACCAGAGAATCTGATGATGTGAAAATAAAGTACCATCTTCGGTTAAGGATTCACATTGATATTTTTCTGGATATCGCAGTTGAGAAGAATCTGATTGTGTATATCCAACTGCTTAGTGCTGTTGTTGGCTTGTCTGAAACACATTTCCTTTCCCTGTCACAACTCCCAGGTGCTACTGCTGAGCAAATAGTAAGATCACTGCCAAAAGTATTTGAAAAGAACAAAAAAATTGATTTGGACAATCTGTGTGCTGTTGCCATTGATGGAGACACAACTGTGAGTAGGGTTAGGGCTGAGGTCATAACAAGGTTAAAAGCAAAGTGCCCAGGAATTCTCTCCTGTCACATTTCACACTGAATTACTCCTGTTTTTCAGCAGATGCTACAGACAACACATTGTGCTCCATTAAATACGGGGAAACATTTAGCTACATTTACAAGCTACATTGAAAATTCACTCCAGAATTACTGTACTTGAAAGGTTACATGGAAAGGGCTAGGATATTGCATCATGCAGGCACTAGATGCTATATTTATACATGCAACATAAAAAGCAAGGAACAAAGGCAGGAATGAACAGGACCCTGCCTGTTTACAAGTGAGGGTGATGTTGCTCATTTGAAGTCAGTGAAGACTGTAGCTATCAGCTGAGAATCCTGGTAGCATGGTAAAGGTCACTGTTCAGATAAACATATTCTCTATAACATTGCTTTTTTTTTTTTATATCTCCTACATGGGTCTGTACAAGCAAGAGACTTGAAGTAAATCGCAAGCTGGACTGCTGGGTTATTCTGCCTAGTCCTTATCTTCACCTGTGCCTGTCCTCTCCTACTTAGTCAGGAGTGTGTAACCACCTTGAACACCCAACAGAGCGGCATGCAAGCATTTACAGGATCAAAGGCAAAATCTGCTTAAGACAGACTTTGGAAATCCAGCACAGTTTGGCAAACTTCAAAGATAGTTGCCTTTCAAATGGGTTGTGGAGGAGGCCTTGGTAAATTTGAATGGTGTGATTAGCATACCGGCTGTTTTTAAAACTGCTCAAGAAGAAGCTGTGTTAAAATCCATTTCCGCAAGACACACGCATTTTCTTTTGGACAGGCTCCACTAGCTCTGTTTCTTAAATCATTTTTCCTGGCACAGACTTCTTCTTGGAAGAATGTACGACACCAGCTCACTTTCCTAACCAAAACTTGACAGAATGTGTGCAGCACAGCATAATGGCATCTCTACTTCATGGCTTCCTAAGAGTTACAGCACAGAAACCTAGGAAGTGAATTTGACTATTCCAGGTCACATCTGTTGAAAAGAGAGTGAGACAACAGAAGATGCCAGCTTACTCTGCCCAGCACAGTGTTCAAACACCGGTGAGGGCCACTGATTAAAGGTTTGCCAAAACAGGAGTTGCCAAGGTCTTAGAGGAGTTCCAGGGATGTGTTCAAGTCTTACTAGATTTAAAGTATGATCCTTGGCAAACTCCCCCTGATGCTTCTCAGCATTCCTAGAGCCAACAGTTGTTCCATCTGCTGCTGAGGCCGACTTTGAAGAATCCTTGCAAAGAGCAGCACACTAACTTTAACACTATACAAGAGGGAAAAAACCACAGCTTTTCAAAAGTGACCTAGATGTTTGCCAGTAGCTTGACACACTCTCAGGTAAGGCTGTCTCCTTGTCTCCAAACACTTGAGCATTTTACCAAAGCTGTGCCAGTGTAAACTGTGGGCTGAAAATAGAGATTCAGCAAACAGCATCTATTGAAAGCTTGTCTAAAGGCATTAACTGTTCATCTGTGGAGGTTTGATGTACAGTAACAGTGAGAAAGACTACCGTGAACTAACTTCATGAACCAAGCTGCTGAAGGAGATTAAAAAAACCATATTATAAAATGGCTGTGAAACTCAGACAGACATTCCCTGACAACAGCTAAAAAAAAATAAATAATTAAAAAAATTAGCAAGCACAATAAACATTTGGAGCTGTTCAACACAAACAAGCTTTGAAAAAGGAAGGTCCACACAGACACAAATGAAGGTGTTTAGTTTCAACACATAAGCTTCAGTTCCTGCCACTGTGACAGATTCGCCAGCGTGTTTTCTGAGCCAGGCCACTGCACTATTGTATAAGCTTTATTTCTAATTACTGTAAGCTCTATAAAGGTTTCTTTATCATTTAGTATTATAAATAATTGTGCTTCCAGGCTGGGGTTCAAAGCTCAGTATAGCATTCGCACAACAGCACAGGCAGGTCAGGTGACCTTTCTCCAATTCTCCTCTCTCTGGTGCTGAGGACAGACAAAGTGATATGTCTGTCATACGCCATTACCATTAGAACAGAATCTTGTTCTTTTATTACAACTGAACTTTTTTTGGAATGCTAAGTGAAATCAATGTCTTGGATTTCCAGGCTGAGCTTGGAGGTCACAGCCACTCTATCATTTCTCAGCATTATCCCTTCTCTTTCTCTCGCTCTCTCTCTGAGCCTCCAACTGGCACACAGCAGATTGAAAACAGCATGTATCACAGGGCTCACGCTGCACAATTTTACAGCCTTTTGGAGCCCCCTTCCTTTCCTTTTGGCCCACTTTTTTTTTTTTTCAATTTGCAAATAAGTTTTGTTTGTGTCCTACAGAACTGCAAGCCAAAGACACTAGAACACCTACAAATATGAAAAAGCAATGAAACTCAAGGGAGAACAGAGCCGATCTTGACAGCTGCCAGTAAGGCAGTTATGCTTGACATTACTGGTAGATATGACATGCCTCCTAATTTCACAATTGCCACTAAATAAATACTGTGTCCCCTTAGATCTCATCAGACATTCTGCTTATGCACAAGAGATCCAAAAACAACACCAGGATTTTAAGTGTAGTGTGTCTAGCAAGCTGTTAGCCACACACAAAAACCCCTTGTAAAATTCACAAAAATCTCTTGTTAATCATAGACATGACTTTTTGGAAAAAAAGAAAAACCCGCTACCCTCAAGAACTGCATGGCTTTGGGATTCCTCACTCTGTAACATACAAAAGAAGAGGCCAAGCCAAGGACAAACTTCGGGAAGCCAGGAAGTCTGCACTGAGGAAAGAAGAAAGAAAATGTAGACCCAGAGCTTGATTCATTAACACAACAGCCACTGGTTCCACACCATCTATTTTATTCTTTGAACATGTATCTCACTGAGCTGACAATGGTATTGTTGATTTGTCTGGTTATTTTTAATCCGTGCTGCTTTACTGTTAGGGTAAAAACAAGACACTACTGTCAATTCAAGGAATCTCTTCTGACATGATAAAGGACATGGACAGCATGCTAGAGGACAGTAACAAAAAGAAAGTACACATTTTTATCAAGCTCTTGCTTGGGACTGCCTTTTCCCCACATTTCTTAGCTAAATTCTTCCTGATTGTTTTGCAACACCTAAGATGTGCCATTCAATTTCGACCCATTACTTTTGCTCAGCTGTGGTATACACTGAACTCTTCTTCTTCCACTGGACATATTCTGTGTCTTTTTTCTAGGTATAACTAGTCACACACTGGTGGCATTATATAGATGTGATTACAAGCTCCTAGCTTGACCTCCTAAATGAATATGGCCCTAATTGCCCAGATATGACCAAGACTGCTCATCAGAGCCCACTGCTTGATGGACAGGTTCCAGCCCTGTTCTACAACAGAACAGACATCGCTTTGGAGGCTTGCTCCTCCACAAACTCCCACTGAACCCCAGGACAGAATCTGGCCATGGATGAGATGCCCCACCACTTTCCATCTCTCGACACACTGCTAACCTGACTCCGGTTTAGCATTCTGAAAGGAAATGACAGCTGTGTGCTGGAATAGAAGCTGGTCAAGTCAGCCTGCTACCCATTATTGACAATGAAAGAAATAGCAGTGTGATAGCTAGGACACTGCAAAGGAACCCACAGGATCTCAGTTGAGGTGGTGTCTGTTACTGATGCTGTGTATGAATGGTTGTTTGGTATAACTATGCTGGAGTCCTCCCACTGGAAAAATGGCATTATGAATATTCTCTTATTTTAAGAAGCCATCCTGAGAACAAAGTTGCCTGCAACTGAGAGGCACACAGATACCCTTCAGAAAAAAAAAAAAAAAAAAAACCAAAAAACCACATGCAAGTACCCACATTGTCAGAAATGCAATGCTGCAGGGCCTGGTACAGTACCTTGCTTTTGGGTGGAGGGCTGTTTGTGCTCTTGTCTGTGTGGATGCTGGTAGGGGATACAGCAGCACCAAGGTTACCCTGGGGTATTCCAGGTATCTTGCCTCCCGGAGACACTTGCATTGCAGCAAGTTGGGCAGCATACAACTGCTGTAAAAACAAACAAAAAAAGGGGGGGAGCAGGGGAGAGAGGAGAGACATCATTAATAAATAGTTTTCCCAAAACTTCTCCTACTGCAGATGATATATTTTCTTTCTGATGGGTATTTTCTATTTAGCACACTGGTATACTTCAAGACAAGAACTGTTATCTCAACTTTTATGACTCATTCCTCAGGGGACGAATGACAGATGTCACCATGAGAAAAGTTCTAGCTTCCCTGTGTGTCCAGGGATTCAAAACAAGGAATAAAAACTAATCTTCATGGTTTGCCTGAGCCACTGGGCAGTCTTTCTTTTCCTGAGATGACTTGGGCATAACAGGATCTCCACCAATAATAAGCATTGACCCCTGTGAAATTCACATGATGTTCGATACAATGGTCTCTGTGCTACCATTTCATGTTTTTTTTTATCTTACTTGTTATGTTTGTCTTGTTTGCGTAGGCTGTAAGGTGTTTGAGACAGGGAATGTCAAAACCTTGTTTAGCACTTGCTGTGAGAGTCCACTCTCAGTTGGATCCTGGGGAACGGCTACAGTCGATATAACTATACATATATCGATGGTAATGTACTGTCCATTAGCACCTAAAAGATCGAACCAAGACTAAGAACCCTTTCTATGATAGATGCAAAGCAGATACATAGTGGGAATGTTGTTCTCTTCAAAACAAAAACAGCAAGGCACTTTAAACACATATTTGATTATTAGCATGTGAATACTTATAATCACAGTCATCTGTTTAAAGTTAAGCCCTGCAGTAAGAGTTTAATGGACAGAGGTCAAAAGCAGAGAGAAAACAGGCAAACTGGCAGTGCCTGGAAGCTCCCCTGACCTCCAAAAAACCCATGGTGGGCAGGAGAAGCAGCAATTGTTGCTGCTTTGTGAATAGAGAGGAATTCAGGTGGAGCCAAATAGATGCCAGATTCCGAAGAGAGCAGGTAATGCAACAAAAGCTTTCCCTCCTTGGTCACAGTATCCGTTTCAAAGACTCATGCTACGTATTATTTGTGCCATGCAGTACATGTGTAATGTGTAACACTGAACGATGGTGCTCTCTGACTGCAGATGTTAACCGAGCTTCTGAGATGCAACGTGACATGGGATAACATGCAGGAACATGGAAGTGGATGTGAAAAAAACAAGGGGGCTTCAATATGACTAGTCTAAGAAAGTCTTGTTAGTGGTGCTTAGTTGTTTTGCTGCTGTTTTTAGTTAATCGTACATGTTGATAAAAGAACAAAGGTCAGACTGAAGGGCACGAAGAAATTCTAACCCAAACCAGCAAGTCTGAAAGAGGAAAATGAGGATTCATTACAGGAGCATTCCACATGGAGCTGTGCAAAAGGTAGAGAGCCACTGCTAATGTGAGTTCAGAGTACATAAGCCCTGTAGCAAACACTTAACTTGATCGAATGGGTAAGATTTACTGCTCTGAGTCTCAGACAACTCTGGACATTGTTCCGTGGTTCCCTGTATTCTTCCCTTCACTGGCGCACAATCCTAGCCCTTTCACATAATTAACACACTTCTGCTCTTTTAGGTGTAATCAGGCACCAGGTTCCTAGTTATTTCTTTTTCACTCTATTCTTTTCAGACTTTCTGTTCTTTTCAGGTTTGAATCCTTCTTATTTCTGTTCTCTACTTTGATCACTGCTTGTTCCTTATTTTTTGGTACTTCTTAATCACCATTTATCCACCCCTTTCTGTTTAGTCTCCCTCTCTTTCTCTGTCATCCATTCATTCATCTGTTCTCTCCTTGCCTCTTCCTCAAATTTATTTATTCTTTTATTCTATGTGTTACCCCCAGCGAGTCTGAGCCAAATAGATGCAAATCAACTACAGATAAAAGTCATCAAAAACAATCCAGACACAAATCAGTCACAGATTCAAATGTATGCATTTATCGGTTGAAGTTCATATCCATTCCTTTTTACAAGAGAAGACTAAATCCAGCAGGGAGAAAGGAACAAGGATCTGTGTGAAACAGAGAATTGTAGCAGGCAGTTCAAGGAAAACCAAGCCAGCTTTATGTATGAATTAATACATCAGAAGGGTAACAATTGTTTAAGAAATAGGACACATGGCTAGGGAACAGCTCAAACATAATCGGACTCTGGTGATGACAGAGCAGATCCAGGGAAAGCTTTTCCTTTTCCTTTTGTTCCCTATTGAAAAAAATGACAAAACAAATTGAGGCAACTATGAGAAAAAGACAAAAAGAAAGTCAAATGGCCATTGAACAGGAAAGGTTCAAGCTTGCTGCTAATCTATAGATTAGATATCAGAGAATATGTCTAGCTCACAAGTAAAGGTAAAAATAACAAAGTCAGTATGGAAACTTAGCAGTCCTGAACCAACTGGAGAACATTGACAGGCCACACAGGGATGGGTCTGTTGAGGACTGAACCTCCTGGAAATTTTGTGAGCCTTTGGGAAAGACTTTTCAAACAGAATCCTGACCCTGGAAAGAGTAGAAAATTTCCACCTCAAACAGCCCTCAACCTTCTGTTGAGGTGCAAGAGCGAATCACAAGAACTAAACTATATGAAATACATGCACAACATGGTGACCAAGAATCTGTACCATCTTCGACCTGTTCAGTGGTCACTGAGAAATCTGTTGTAAGCCACGGTTCCTCCTTCCAGTATCGCCATCAACCACATTTTTGACAATACATGAAAAGCAGATGATGACTAAACAAGCATGGGGAATGAATTTCCCTATGCAACAGCCCAGGAGAAAGCCATATTTTTAGGTTATAAATGAAATATATGGGATTTCAAATGTATGCCTTTTTCTCAGTTCAGGGACAGATACACCTTAAGAGAGTGAAGCACACAGTATAGTGTGGAGTAATCTGGAAGGAAGGGTGGAAGAAAACCTATAAAGCCTTCATTCATGCTTTGCACAAACTTACGTCCTCCTGCATCAGATTCAACATCTCACCTCTATTTAATTCATTTTGAGAATTAAAAACAAACATTAAATAAAATCTTATAAGAGGTCCCTTGTTAGAGTAGCCTCTTGAAAGGTCCCTTCCTGCAACACAAACCAACTATTCTACTGAAAAGCAACATTGGGCCCAGCTCTAAAGTGAAAAACATGTAACTTAAGAAATTTCAAGGGTCTGAACCCTATTTAACCACTAAGATTGCTCCTATATTCCCCTCCTCCCCATTTTAAAAAAGAAATGGACAGAAATATACAACACACATCACATTTCTTAGACTGTCAGTATTTTTGAGTTTTGACATTATTGAACTTGTCTGTTCATATTTAGTTGTTTTAGGACATGATGAACTTTACCCTATATCCAAGGAAAGGGCAATGGTGTGACCAAGTGCTGTGAATCAAAATGGACAAATGACAACAATTTATGCACACATTTCAGAGACAAACTGAACTCAAACAAAAGAACATTTCTACCCTTGCTTCCCCAACAGAGTTTCAGATTTTGAAACAGTGGATGAATTGGTCTCTGTTGAAATATCCAACAGTCATCTAAAATGCACCCTTATACTTTTCACAGTAATGAAACCAAGACCTCAAAGAGTGCAAGGAAAATTATGTTATTCCATATGACTGCTGTAACACACTGTTCTTGAGCCTCTTAATTTGTACCCCAAACAGAGACTCCTGAGGCCACTTCTGCTACCTTCAGCTAACCTAAAGGCTCAATCTCAAATTCTGTCACTGAAGGAGGTCATTTTGCTGCAGTACTACTCATACAGGACTTCCAGTCTATAGGGTTTTGACTTGTTTATTGTGACCAAGACATTCAGTGAAAATCAGAGAAGCACTACTGCTTTAGACAAGTTTATTTTCGCTATACATAATAAATGCAATAAGGATAATAGTCTGTATTTAATAAGATAGACAATACTTCTTCAAGAAGGCAGAACTGGGCTTCTGAAAAAGCAATTAAAAAGTAACAACTATTGTTTGTTTATAAGTAAATAACTATGCTTCAGCTTCCCTGCCCATGCAATATTGCATGTCTCGTTAATGTTTTCTCATTAACCTCTTACAAAAATCTGTATGGAAGCAAAATCAGAACAAAAGAATAATATGATACACTTTAAAATGCACAGGAGTTATACTTATTTTTACAAGGTTGCTTCTCTGTTCTTAAGCTATTAAACAAAAATTCCCCCTTCTCCCTAGGTCACCACCTAAACCATTTATAATTCATCCAATATATTAAGCAGAAATATTCAGCTGAACTCTCCAAATGGACTAGCTCTAACAGCTCGTGGCTTGATGACTCTGTAGTACATCAATAGCAAAGCCTTAAGGTTAGACCAGCTTTGAAAACCTTCCCCTTGGACACTGTTGTTACATGTTAACAATGCTCATTACTGCTTTGAGGGTACACTAAAAATGAATTCTTGTTCTATTAATACAGAAAATGAGAATGAGATTTAATAGCAATTTTAAAAAGGGTTGAACAAAGTGTTAGCAATTATATAGGCAGAGATAGTTGATTCAAGCACCTATAGGCATTTGGATTATAGTATTATCTCTTATTAAAATATTTTTATTAGTGAACAGTAGAGATTAAGAGTTCTTATTAAAAAAAAAAACACAACACAGAGAGATAGATACAGGTGGTACTGGGAAGTGAATCAGTTACTGCAATAAATTTGTTTCTGATATAAACTAGTTTCTCAGTGGAGTTACCACAGCAATGAATTTACAAACCACTGTGCTTAAATGTTTGAACTGTTGACTGATCCAACACTTCAATTTCTTCGTCATTCTGAGACCCATCATTAAAAATATACACATGAATGGCCCTGTTCTTTGATTTTTGCATAATCTGGGGGAAAAAATGGTATAAATTGAGATTCCCTCATTCAGAATACATGAATTTAATTTTCTTTACCTCAGATTTTATGCTTGTATAAGACATGCAAAGTGTTTGATTATGGCAGAAAGAATAAATTTTGGATCTGTTCAGGTGTTTTTTTTAATTAAAAAAAGGTCACAAGGAATTAGAAAGAAAAAAGAATTCACTCAAATGTTTCACATACATCCTACTGTAAGATAGATTTTTAAAAGTAGTGGCAACATAGGAAAAAAGATAACTATAGAAAATACAATTAAAGCTGCCCTCATGAGTGATTGGTAGTAATGCTTTCTAGATCTTCTATGAAAAAAAGTTCTTTATTTAGCTCTTCATTATGTATCTGAAAGGTACAAATGCCAGATTTTAATCTTTTCTGTGTCTGAGTTTCCTTCGAAGATTGCTAGTCAAACATTTCAAAGGGACATTCTAATTTGTACATTCAAAACTCCAGCAAAGGCTTTAAAGTGCCATTTGTTTGCACCAACTGGGAGGTTTTCAGAAAAGAAAGATAACACAAATCGCAAATTTGAACATAATTTCAATAAGCTCCTTTAAAACCTTGCCCAAATCACCCATTGCAAGGTAAATTCTGCTCAGCTTCAGCGCCTGACTATCTTAGGTTTCACTTTGAGCTAATTTCAGGTAAGAACAATTATAGCTCGAGATCCTGAGATTCACTTAGAGTATTTTGGTTGTG
The DNA here is from genome assembly GCF_000699245.1 of Pterocles gutturalis. NCBI lineage: Eukaryota > Metazoa > Chordata > Aves > Pterocliformes > Pteroclidae > Pterocles > Pterocles gutturalis. The sequence goes on along the minus strand of NW_010126996.1, from coordinate 98,409 downwards.
GTTTTATTTTATCTTGCTCTTCAGAATTCTGAACAGAGTTGATAGTTGTTACTGTTCTACCTACTGCATGTCTTTAACCCATCCATTTCCTAAAAAAAATTGCCCTGGTTCCCAGTGCTGAGGTATGCATATGTCCCACAGAGACTCTCTCTGGCAGGGGACCTTGCCTAAACTTTGAATCAGAGAGCATTTGGAACACTTTGAGGAACTGCCTAGAGAAATGGTGGATTTTGACTCCTGATATTTCTGTCAAGATCAGATGTGTTTCTGAAAGATGAACTTTAAACAAAGAGTTTATTATACCAAATAATATTTTACATCTTGTTTTGTCAGACTACACAATCTAATAGTCTCTCTAGCCTTAAAAAACCTGAGACTTAGAAGAAACATTAAGAAAAACAAGTTCTCATTAGAAAAACTGTAAAGCATTCACAAACAGAACAAGGCTTCATTTATGCACTTCTTGCATGCAAGGTACAAGCAGAGCCTTGTAACCACCATCTCTCTCATATTAGAAAAACATCACTTTTAGAATCAGTAACCACAAGTCTCCATAAAATACGATTCTGGTAGCTGACCTCTAGGGTTCCAGGCCCACAGCCCTTATTCCTGAGAATAATCCCACTATAGTCAACAGGACCGCTTTGCCTGTGCCAGGCTGAACGCACTAGTTCTTTTCTCATTTGGAACTTCCATAGTATGACCAACTGGGGATCCTTGGCATCCAGAAACAAGGCTGGAGTCCAGGTCCCTGAAATCTGAATGAGCTTTAAGTCTGTATTTGAAGTAATAAAGGCTTCTATCATCACTGCAGTACATTCAAAACAATGCTTGCTTTGCTTGTAAAACAGTGGAGAAAGTAAAAAATGTAGATACAGCTTACAGCAGGTCTGAGTTTTGTTAGAAACTAATGGAATTCCGATGGGTAGGAGAATAATTTTAGCTAAGTACAGCTCCACTTGTATTTATAGTAGCTTCTATGGGAAATACATTAACCATAAGTACTTTACAAATGTTAAGAGATTACGTATTCCTTGAAAAGCAGTTTTTAATTCTGTCAATGGAAAAATGCTATGCAAATGTTAGCAAGGTGAGAATCAGCACCCATGACATCAACTGACCATTTCTGGTGACACAGGAAGACTCCAGGAAACTTCTGATTAGAGCCTAGACCTTACGGCTCCTTTGTCCCATGCCTTAACAAGAAGACAATCCTTCTACAGGATGTAACTGTAGGACCTTATCAATAGACACTTCCTATCAGAGACTAATAAGATCTGTTAGTTTCTGTGATAAAATATCATTGTAAACTGTGTGTTTAAGATTGCCTGCTCTTTACAAATGAAGAGTTTTAGCTGGAAAACTGCCCAAGTGGCCTACATATTCATACACACCATGTTCACACCATATGACAGTAATTGAAATAGAGTGACTATATGGAATGCATATTGGAGAGGAAACTTGATAACGTCTTCTGGAAAAAGCTTGTTGGATGAAATGTTGCAGATGAACAGTATCCCCTTCAAGGAAAGTAATTAATATAGTAAATATTTGAAATAAATGTAATAACTTTTTTTTCCTGAAGTTTGTTGTGCAGCACCAGAATACAACATATTCTTCCTGCCAATACTATTATTTATTTTTATGAAAGCTTCTTTTGTTAGGAAAAGAGCTGAAAAAATTTCTTTAAAGTAAAGGCACACTTTTTGACAGCATACTCCTTAAGGAGTATACAGTAAGATGGGCAGTGGTAATGTGGAAGACCAACAAACAACAGGCATGTGTAACTTAAGAAGAAGGGGTATTTGTTTTGTAAACTGCATTCCCTTTATCACTGACTATTCTGTAATGAAAAACAGAGCTGACTATTCTGTAATGAAGATGAAGTGTCCATACGAAGGTTCCACATGGAGACTTCTGTCCCAGTTTAGCTTTTCCAAATTAGAAGCTTGAAATCATTAAAGTGGCACAGACATTACAGTCTTGTAGGAAAAATCTCACTACTGCCTGTTTACCACAAGTATGTTTCCCAAGAGCTTATATTTTGTTATATCCAGATTTTTGGCAACTAGCTCAGAGCACCTGACTCCAGTAAGAGTAATTTCCCATTTGAGAGAACAAAATTCTATGAGTGGCCATTTGACTAAATACTTATTTCATATTACATCGTTTTACTTGACCAGTACTGTATATCATCAATCACTGTTATCCATTAAGTGCCTAGAGTAGTTAATAAGCAAACACTGCCAGCAGAATTACTGTAAATAAGGTTCTATATATTTCAGATTGCTGAGCTATAATTAAGGCATTTCACTATTTTATACACATCTCCTTAAGTGACTCTTTCTCCAGTTTTTATTTATAGATTTTCTGTCTGCATTTTAAGTTGTTGTATTCAACAGGGAATTAAGTCAGGAAAACTCTGTGCCTGCTTTAGGACTGATATTGAATTAATGACTTCAAATCTGAATACTCTGTTTCTCGTGAAGTTAAGTGCAGAGCTCATAGTAGAAAGATTAAGGTCACCTACATTTCTTATTTTGAGACCACAGGTTTGCTCGCTTGAATGCTGATATGGTATCAGGTTCTTATATCTTGATGATTGTAAGATTCCTTGGTGACTTGTCCCTCCTCTTCTTCAGGAATAAAGTAATGAAATAGGTATTTTGCAGTACGTGTGGACCACAGCACTCAGCCTGCTCTAGAAACTCTTTTGTGACAAGCTGTGGTAAGAACAGAGTCCTAAAATACTGAAGTCCTCCCTTAATGGTAGCAGAAAGATGATAATCACCTACCAGATGCAAGCGTCATATTACCAAATTATAGTGTGTGGGAGGGGACAAGAAATAAATTAAACAACAAAATAAATTGAAAAAAAATCACTTAGGTATCTTTCCCAGCGTATTTCCTAAAGCTCCTCCATGGTTACACCTTCATTTGTAAGTTATAATATCAAACAGTGACATGAGAAACATATTCTTTCTGGTCTGTTTTCTTTTTGACATTAAGAATATTTCTGAACCTGGAGTACCAAGTAATTGCATCTGTTGTCCTTGGAAGTATAAATTAACATTGTTCCTCGGTTATCTGACGTGTACAGGAGCTCAGTGAGATCTGCTCAGCTCATTCAAAAGCTTAATTTGCTCTTTGAACTGCATTGTATTATCTGGTCAAAGGGTCTGGATAAAGGCACAGGAGACAGAGAGTGACAAACTCTTATTCTATCATAAGCAACTTTCAACAGAGCTCACTTTCACAGGCTCAGAGAGCCACAGCTACTCTCCTCCAGTTCGGGTACAGAGGAAAGAATGTGACGTTTGTGCTTTAAAGGGAAACTAAGGACTGCATTTGAGCTGCTTCCCTTGTGCCCAGCCTCCCTGAAAAGAACACATAAAGGAGGAAGTAAGAGTAGAAGAAGAATATTGAAAGGGAGGGACCACTGATGGATAGACTATCTGAGCTGCAGAAGCAAATGTACCTATTCTGAGAGCTAAACTAGAACAAATTCATTTGTAGAATAGTTCTGAAGAGACTTTTTTCCCTTTCCCTTTTTCCTTAGCATCGAGCACTAATAGGATGAGACATGGCATCTTTATTCAGCTGCAGCAGTTATTTTATTTTTATTTTATTTTATTTTTGGAAGTAGAGAAAGTAGAGCAAGGTTATTATTTTGAGGGTCAGTCTGAACGTCAGTCCTGCAGTGCTAGCTTTCCCATTTAAGGGTTTCCGTACTGCAGAATGCTTGCAAATAAGTTCTATCAGAGTTCAACAACAATTAATTTACTTCTCATGTAATTTTTGTTCATGTTCATTGCCTTACACGCTCATTACCCAAGCCCTCCAGAAAGCTAATGAGTCTTACCTCATCCTATGGGATCCCGTTGTGAAGTCATGGGTATTGATACAGTTCACCTTCCCAGCAGCACGCTGTGATTCCTTTCCATAAGAGCAGAACACATGACAAGAACTGTGGAAAGCTCCAGCTCACATGTATGTTTCCTTATGTTTCCTTTAGCTTTAACCCACATGGAATCCCCCTCTTCTTGTAAAACGGAGTGTATGTGTTCTAGGAATTACTACGGACAAAGCTTGCAGAAAAGGTCAAGCAAACTTACTAGACCAATAGGGAAAGTGTAATTCCAACCAAGGACATAGAAACTGGCCCAACATTTTGAACATTAGAACATTTTGAGCCTCACTGAATCAGAGCAAAACTGATTTATGTTCCAAACCAGAAACCAGCTGAGTTTCGCTCTGGTCAGACTCCTCCTAATACTCTCAACAGTGAGTCCTATCCACTTTAAACTCACAGAAGTGCCTCACTTCAAACCAGTCCTATTGCTATATCCTAGATAACCTACATGCTTAAAAAAACCAAATTCACATTCGTTGAACTAGGATGCTTGATGTTTGGAGAAGACAGGCTACAAAGAGAAGACGTTAAGAGTATGTGGAGGAGAGCACCATCATTTGTTAACAAAATTTCTGAGAAGAGCTGAGAGAGTAGAAAAGCATTCAATTAATTTCATTGATTTGGAAGTTCGTTTCATTATATGAAAGTCCCCCTTTAACAAAATCAAGTAGTAGACAACTCAATAGATGTTCAATCTTTTTAATTTTTGATTTTATGATAAAAATGGGTGTGGTCTGTAAAACTCCCCTGCCAATGGAGCCCATAAAACTCCAGAGAGCCTGAAACCTCTGTGAAGCTTTGGCCAACTTCTCAGGAAATAACATAAGAAGCTGTTTTCTGGTTCATCTCATTATTTCCATGCTTACACTGATGTAATGGGAAGACTGACATTTTGCATATTGCATTAGGACACGTACAGAAGTTTAATTCGTAATTCTTAGAGACTTTGTTCCCTCCAAAGTGGTCTCTGGAAACATCTCAAATCCCTCAGGATTTAGTTTCTGACTCTCACTACAATGAAACCGCAAACACTAAGGTCCAATGACACTGCATGGTCAGACTTCAGCCCACGCATGAAAAGCCTTAAATGTACTCTGAAACTCTTCTGACACATGCTGTACTCAAGGTTTAAGAAGCCGTAGGCACAATGACATGATTGAAGGTCAAAGGGAATTACATTTTTAAATTTTATGTTTCTCACATACTACACATCACCCAAGCACAAGAAGAGCTTGTATGGAACTTTACATAGATAAGAGAAATACTATGGCTGCTTCCAGTTTTACCAATCCATATGGATAACAAAGAGCAGCTGGAGCCTCATGTTCCCACATCTAGTGTGAGCTTTCTGCTTCTCAGCATCAAAGTGACCAATGGAAATGCAACCTTCTCCACATTTCTCCACTGTCACTCTTTCACCCTGAGGAAAGCTGTGAAGTCCTAGACTCTTCCAACTTACCTAGTCTACCCTATGGAAGTGTCCTCTCTCTCATTTAACTCTGCAGCATTTTTCTCTTAAGTCTAGATGGGGCAAATGCAGAAATACATCTCTCCAAACTCCTGTTTTTCAGGCAAAAAGGATGCCATTCATCAGCAACAGGACTCTAACCTCTAACTCAACTCTTAAAGGACTCTGTCTACTCAGACACATATTCTACAACCACTGATGTGCACTATATTAACACTACTTAACTAGTAACAAGCTCTATAATTCATTAGTACAGCTAATTCATTCATGACTATTTATTAAAGTTGATTTTCACAATTTTTTTGAAGCACTGAGTAAATTTTTTTTAAAAAGACATAAAAACTGTAGACTCCTGAGCGAAAACAGTGCTTTTCGAAAATTGTCCCCATTACACCAATTTTTAGTATGGAATTTTTTATAACAAAAAGGTGAATCTGCTTGTCCAAAAACATTAAATACTGAAATTACTGTGCATGCTTAGTGGACATTTTTTAATGGTTAATAATGTGGCTGGGTTACCAAAAGAGCTAATCTGTATTTTAAATTGTTCATCTGGAAATTTGGGTTAGGAGAGGAAAACACTAGAAATTTCTATGTTTCAGAAAGCAGTACCAAAACACTAAACTCTTTTCAATTTGAAACAACAGCCAAAATTGATGTAAAATCAAATTTTAAATTGCTTCTGGCTGAGCAGTTGTCCGTAAAGCAGAAGGGGTAGGAGTACCAAAGAGTTTGCAATGGAAATATGGAGAAGCTCTTAACTGTAGTCACACTAACAAGAGCTGCTATCATGAAGTAATAACATTATCCAGAAATCTTTGTTCATTACCTCATTCCTAATGCCATCTCATTTCACTTGAGTTACTTGGGTCTGATGATGGGGTTAATGAGCAAGGAGGTGTTTGAGTGGGTGTGAATTAGGGGCGCCGCTAAAATAGAAACTATTTTAACAGTTCTGTGTTTAATATAGTCTGAAGCTCTGTAATTTTTTTTCAGGTAAAATACTCACATGTTCCAAAGCTAACACTGACGTTGGCAGACCACAGACAATACCTAGACATATTCATATTACATGGAGTATTACAGAGGGACTCATGCTTCTATTCCTTTTCTGCCTCTGTCATTCTACCCACAAGTCTAACATAGCAGAAATGCTAATGCTTCGATTTCCTGTGTTCAGAAGTTTTCCTCAAAAATTTAGATACTTAATTGGCCATGACAGAAAACATCGCTGATAGCTTCTCTCCCCCCATCCCTGTACTCTACAAGCCATCTTCACATACCGCACAGCAATCCATGACAATATGTTCTAACATCTGCCTCCTCATATGATGTACAACCTATCTGACTGACCGGTTTTATGCTACTCCAAGACTGGCTGTTCATTACAGTGCGAGGGTGAAGAGTACTCATTGCTTCTTCAGTTAGCAACTGGTAAATACATCTCAATTTTGAGAAAGACTGGGAATGTCAAGCAGGGATCCTCCTCACCTCCTTCCATATAGCAACGATCCACTCCATACAGTGCCTTCCTTTATCGCTAATTATGTGTCACATTTCAATCCAGAACAGGGAAGGTCTCTTGTGGACCCTCTCATTTATCACTAACATATTAAACATTTCTGCCAATTAAATTTTTCCATGACAAGTATTAACATTACCCAATGTTTGTGACTCCAGCGTGGGAAGCGTGAATAATGCAAGAAACAGCACAGTCCTCCATTACACAGGGACACATCTTGTTTTTGCCAAAGTCAGCAACTGTAAAAACTCTCTCAACTTCTCCAGTTAATATCACGGCATAATACAGCCTTTTGGTCAAAGTGATCATATTCTAAGGTAACATAAAAGCACTTCCCAGTATCACTGGCATGAAATACAATCTTTACTCTCACCATCTATCTTTCCATGATGTATTTATCAACATTAACATACTTCAGGACCACTGTCAATTGCCCAGAGTCATCTGTCACGAAATGGAATGAATATGGCTATTAGGGAAACCATGCACAATAGGATATCTCCACTTCCCAAGGATGGAAAACTCAACTGAGCTACACATATTTGGTGGTTAAAAAGTTGTCTACACTGACTCCAACTCAGTGTCTTTCATAAATTCTGGCCACTAGAGAAATACGAAATCAGTTGGCCTTGAGGCTCCATGTCCCACCAGCAAGCACAGAAATATTCTGACTTTATTGTCCACTGTTACTCACTTGCTAACTGGAATTGCATAGGCAAATGACAAGGGAAACTGAACCACAACAGAAAAGTGATGTGAAGTGGAGGTAAGTGAGGAATCCACCTGACTAGGTCTGGGCTAATCACCCTCAGCTCCCTTTATAAAAACTAGAACGGAACCTGCAACTTTAGGTCAGATAAATTATACATGTTAGCCATCAACGGGTAAAGATGATTCTCATCCCACCATCCCAAGTACAAGCCAGGAAAAAAAAAAAAAAAAAAAAAACCAGCTAGCCTCTGCTCAGCATGTCTATGTCACTTTTAAAATTTTGTGTTAGCAGCTGATTTTTTAAAAATGAAATATATCTTCCCTCTCTGAAGTTCAGTAAAAATACACATTTCCTTTTTTCTTGTTACACAAATAATATGCAAAGTTACTTTGTCTTCCTCAAAGTTGTACAACTGGTAAGGCATACAGCTACATTTTCAGCACAGAACATGTGGGAAAGGGCATATAAATCCCCCAAAGTTGCCTGCAAATTACCTTGGATTTGTGCTGAGAACATATATGTTAATGTAAAGTAGAGTGTGAACCCAAGGAAAATTAAGACAAACACTGACAGTTGGCCAATCTTGCCCTTCTTTACTGTGTTTGCCTCAAATATAGTATGTTTGTAAAAATGTGTGAAATACTTCTGAAAATAAAAGTTATACTCCATTTAGTTTTAACAAGCAAAGGAACATATAATTTACAATCTTCTTCAAAAGGATCTGATTTACTAGAATTCATGGAGGGATGTCAGCAAATTCCTAGGAGGAGTTAGATATCTAACTTATTGAATATCTTGCAAATTTTGGAACACAGGTGTTTCATTCGGATTTTTTCCTCATATGTCAAAGGTGATACTGATTTTATATAATGATTTCTTTTTAAATTTTATCTTCAATTTAATGTTCTAAAAAGAAACAGACCAATGCTTGTACCATACATGGTAACTTTCTTCCAACAGTGGTCTGTTACCACATTTCATAAGGGAATCTTTGCCGCCTGCATCCCAGTGGTGACTGGCAGACAGACTCTCTCATGCTCCTCTTAGGGTATTTTGAGAAGGAGATTCACATCATTAGGATACAACAGACATATGCTGCGTGGCTCATCCCCAATTAAGTAAGACCAATTACGATAAGTTAGATCTTTGTCATTCAAATATACTTTCATTATGCAACTCTGAGCCCTGTCCCCAATATTTAATATACTGCAAGCATAGGAAAGATCCACTGGAGCTTCCCATTGCAGAAGAATGAACTATGACTGGAAGACAACAGCCATCCTGAAAGGCCTTTTGCTTTAATTTACAGTGTAGGAGGATTATACGGATTTTAATGAGCTTAGGATAAGTAATGTCCTAGAGGACATACATCACAGATTTTCTCATAAGACTGAAAATATCTTACGTTCCAATATTGTTTATAATTAGTGTCATTGTCCAAACTGTTTCCCTTAGAATCATTGTTCTTATAGATGACACCTGTCAGCATCATCATGGACAGCTTTTTAGACTTTTGGCCCTCCTTGAAAGCAAAGAATTGTATAAATATATTGTTTTGACTAACAAGACTGGTAACAGGTATGAGATGTTCAGGGACAGTATAATGTGTACGAGCAGGATTATATGGCATTTGCAGACATGGGGGGGAATCACTGGTTTTATACCTCCAGAATTAACTGTAACCACTCATTAAATGGAATTGCCATTTCTGCAGTAGCAGAAACAAGCAACTCCAAAGATGGTATCTATTCTCATTGGCTAGAGGAAATCTAAGAAGTTGTCAGCGGTATTATCCTTCCTTCCTCCTTCCTCTCCCCCCTGCTTGTCTTCCATATTCTGATGGCTGTTCATGAGCTCAGCTGTCATTCTTTGCACCAGGGAAAGATAGATGGGGCACACCAACCCCAACCTAAGTGACCTTTGGATGTGACAAGATTTTTAGGTCAGTCCCACTAAATGGAAGCCTTGGTGTATCGAGGCTTGCCTCGGGGTGAAATTTCCAGTGAATTTATTATCTCCCAATGCCCTTTGGACTGCTTCCCACCATCAAACACCATGGCAGCACTCAGAACAGGAAGAAATACATTAACTGGAATCTGATCGTTTTAAAAGGTTACAGCTGCCCAAATATAATTTAATTTCATACTTGCCCTTTGAGGGTTTGGTGTATATTTTCATTTTATGACTGCAAATGATAAAGCTCTTAAGATTCCAGGCAATAAAAAGGAAAAGGGGGGTGAAAGTATTTTAAGGGTTAGGAGTCTATTCAGTTCATATTCAATGAGCAAAGTGACAAATCAGCTTTTTTTTAATCTAACATTTCCTCATTTTTTAAAAATATTCATACCTTTCTACACTTGCTCATGAACAATACCTTTTAGTGAAATCAAAACTGTAATGCCACCCAGTGTGACATGAAAGAAACATTTGACGTGCAAGCACCTACCTATCCTACATCCATTAAGGACCTGATTCAGAGCAGTGATTAATGTGAAGTGAAACGAAGTTATCTGAATGAACTGATGCAAGAAAAACAATCAATCAGACTTAGGAAAATGCTTAAATTTAAGCATAAGACTTGGAGTTTTGACAGGGTAGGCCATGGCTTGTTTTAGAATCTCTTCTTCTCTAACTTCTTCTGTCTGAGCTCAGGTCACGTATACAAGTTCATCTACCCACATCCACACAGTATGATAGAAATCAGGGTACTGAATACTGCTTTTGGGGTAGCATTCAATTTGGTTAGAGTCCCATAATTGAGCAATAATGAAATACTAATGCATGAAGACATGACATCCTAGTGCAAAACATGAAATGCTGGGAAATTATGTTTATTTTCTATTTTTCCCACTTAAAGTGAAAGAAAGCACTATGTACTGAAACACATGCTACCACACAAATGTGAGCTTGGCCAGCTTGGACTAGAGATAGGAAATGCTGAGTACTCACATCTTTCACTGTATCCAATGAAAACTGAGTTATGGAATGAATGCCACTTCACCATCAAACATTCTGATATAATTTTGGTGACTTTCCTTTCCACAAAACTAATCACAGGAAAAATAAAACAGCTGTGGCAAGGAGGAAGGATTAAGTGTGAACGTTGCATATCCTAATTTCAAAGCCACCGTAAGAAATTAATTATTGCTGGGCTCCCAAATCCCTTCAGGCCTCTTTAAAAATCTTATCCAAACATACATTGATATATACAGCCCGAATTACTTTCACCACCAGTCTATCAGACCAGAGTATGGCAAGGAGCAAGGCTGCCATACGAATGGGAATGGGATGAGTAGGGTTCATTGGCCTGAAAGGAACTATATTCCAAGGCAGCTATTGGTGACACAGCAGGACAGTAAGCTATACATACATGGCATACTGCTTACCCTAAATATCAATAAGCCCAGAGTTTGTAAAGTAAATATCAGAATATTGAACAAATACCAGTGCAGAATTACTGTGGGGAAAGTAAGCAATATTTAAGGACAGTTTAACCTACTACAAAATGTCTTAGTGCTTCTATCATGAATTTTCAAATTTTAAGAAGTTCAGAGTTTAAAGGTAAAATCAACATCAGAGTTGAAATAGGAGGTTAGCCACATTCTTTTGCCAAATTCAGACAGATCCATTGATTCCCTTAATGAAATTTACTGCTATATTCTGTGGCAATGGCCCAAAATATTTAAATAACGCTATCACAAGCTATCATATTTTGGTGCATGAATGGAGAACACACTGTTATAATCTGCAAAGAGTGTTTTGAGCCATGAGAAGAAGAAGAAATATTAGGAAAAGAAAAAGAAAAGGCTTTGTTGCCTGATGCTATTTTCACACTCCCACATGGAGTGTGTAACCTGCAGTGTGGACACTTCACCTTCAGAAGAGTAGAGAGCCGCTGGCCTTGCTGCCCAGGCATGCTGGGGGACAGCCAGCCTTCCCTAGCGCAGCACCCACGGGGACGCACACAGGGATGCTGCTTTTCGGTCCCCTAAGTGCATCAGGTGGGAGGACAGGTACCACCCCACGTCTCTGAGGGATTAACCTCATTCCCTTGCACACAAACTGGCAGTCCCAGGCCCCTTTGGGAGAAACAGATACTGTACCTATAGTAAGGAGCTGAAAAAAGCCACTCCACAGCAGTCCCCAAAGATAATTTGACTCCCTCAATATGCCACAAACAGACTGTCCCTGTCAGCCGCTGCTGGTGCAGTACGTGGCACAGCTTTGGCTACTAAACCAAAGTACAGCTTGCAACATGGCTAGAGGATTCTGCTGTAGTGCAGATTTTAAATAGAGAGAGCAATCACTCTAAACAGCAAGATGTAGAGGTGCAGATATAGCTGAAAACCACTTTTAAAAATCTTAGTTTCTACTAATGTGAGAGCACTTGAAACTTTCTTATTGCTCTCCTGTTGTATTGATAATCTTAGGATACTGATTTCAAAACTTCTCCCAGCTTAAAAACATATCGAGTTTTAAAAATGTTTTTCTTTCTTGTATACAAGTTTTTTATTTTGCTTTTTAGTTTGTTTGATTTATATGTTTGTCCATTAGGGGAAGACAAGCAGTAGCTTGCTGACAGCCCTGCATTCTGTAATTCTAGAGTTTGTCAGCCTCTGAGATCGATGACTTAACAAACCTGCTGTACGTTTCTGGTTGGGCAAGTTATCTGTGATGTGACCAATCTCTGTGGCTAAGGGGTTAAGGGATGTAAATCCAGTAGTCAAGGACCACAAGGAGCTACAGGTACTGTTGCCTTGAAATTTTCTTGTTCAGTTTGATCTTACAAAATCCACTGGAGTGGAAAACATCAAGAACCTCTGAAAGGAGAAAAGGAATTTGAGGAAACTGAGCCTAGGTATTAGGGAAATAATTGCACTCTGAATTAACCTCAGGAACAGGCTAACAGTGTCCAGGTTCAACAGAATAATTAAGTTTAACACTCTGAAAGTTACATCTCCAGATACTATGGTATCTTCTATAGAGCTAAGTTCAGTGTATGACTTTGGAAAGAAAGCAAACAGAACAAGCATCCTGACCTCAGCGGTTTGTTGTTGGATGCTTAGATCTACAGTAACTAGGTATTTCACAGTTTCAGACTGTGCCTAATGTCAGCCTCCATTCACAGAAGCAACTAAAATAATCCTGGCTGGTAACAGTTAAACCTGGCAAGGAATCAGACATAAGAAAGACAGGATGAGAATAAGAAGAGCACAAGAACTTCCAATGGCTTGTACTGTCCTTGCTGTATGCAATTTATATCACTGGCCAGAGATACTCTCCCCATGTACACATTTACTATGCTGTTTATTTCTATCCTGTTCTGCCTTGTCAACTGGAAATTACCCAAAACTTTGGAGAAAAAAGAACTATCATAAACAAGACTGTAGTAAGAAATAAGACATAAATCAAAATTCTTACACATTCATAAATTATACCAATCAGCATCTCACAACAAACCATGCCATATGACTGAGCTACAACAAAGCTAGCAAGATTTCAAGGGAGATTTTCTTCTGTTAACTTTTGGGATGCATAAAAAGTAATGATTTGATTTGTGGACCTAAAGGAGTAAGTGTCAGTAAGTAGTCAGTTTTGTGTAACTCAACTTTTCTCACTGTTGTTATTTGTTATTTGTAGCATTGTTCTGCAAGCTCCGAAGAGCTTGTAGTAGTGATCATGGTAGTGATTTCCAGTTTTCCTGTGTGTTTGTCAGGACGTTCTGCTGAGGCACTGTAAATATACACTATTGGCAGAGCTCAGCATGAAGACAATGAATTCCAAAAATATCCAGAAAAATTCACTACTTTGACTGCAGCTTTCACGTTTTATAGGAGGCCCATAACCCCCCAGTTTATGGTTTCAGAGCGGTTGCCCCCGCTGTCAGCCAAACCCCATTCAGTGTGGTTCCCCCGTCTCGGCCCCGGACCGTTTGCTCAGGATTATACAATCTTATTTGCATGATTATATAATCTTCTTTTCAGCAACATCCCTCTGAAAAGAGCAAACAACATAATAGGAAAACCAGTAGCATAAGCCAACTATTTCAAAAGCCGGTGTCTGGAATGTGCAAAGGGCACAAAGTAGGAAAAAAAAAAGTTTTTTTAGTGTTGTCACCAGATTTTTCATACAGACTTTTCCAGGGAGAATTAATTCCTAATGAATGTAAGCCATGAAAGAAACACCACATTCTGTGAAACACAAACATGTCACAGGTTTGCTCTGCTCTCAATGTAGGGAGGGAGGCATCATTTCGGTTATCTCAAGGTGTACGTACAAAGGTGGCTATTTCCTTCTTTCAACAGAAGCTACTTCAGGGCATCAGTGTAAGATGCTTCTCAGGTGGTTTCCCCCCTCCTCACCCCCGTTTCAGACTCTGCCAGACAGGTGTTACCATTGCTGTTATTTTGATACTGATTTTTGTCTTTCAGTTGGTTGAACTCGTAACATGGACAACATCATTCCAACCATCAGAAGTCCTCGTTTTATTGCACAGAAGAATAAACAAAGTCTTAGCTGATATATAGGCCTCCACTCCTCAAGTTTTCTCTTCTTTCATACACTTCAGACTTTGTCCTAGACAGGATGTTGTGTAAGTGAAGACTGTCATATTCTAATCTGCAAACAGGCTCTTCTGCTGGCTGCTAACACTACTTATGATGTCAGTTACTTCAGCAATATTCATCTAAAATTAATGCCTTATAAATAATCAAGGAGTAATCTGCTTCCGTCTGTCAGGCTAACCCCAAAAAGAAAGAAGTGTAACATTTTTGTGAGAGAAAAGAAATTAAGGATGACCTGACCTCGCAAGTACTCTTGCCAGACAGTAACGCACTCTTCCTTGCATGACCTATTTTTCCCTGCTCACACCACAGAGACATTTCAAACAAATGGCCAGTAACATAGACTGCTTGAAACACAGAGCTGCCACCCAAACGACAAAGTTGGGCATCTTAATGGCTCTGTCATATTTCCAAAAGTTTTTAGTGACTTCTTATCTCATTTGAAGTTGAAATAGGGCTCTGTTTATCTAGTCCACAAAGGACAATGTCAAATGTCACGTTTTTCCAGAAATTATTGTACTGGGTATGGATCATGGCCCAGTATTTTGTTGTGTGTCACAGTGTGTGAACGGCCAGTGTGAAGAAGTATACTGAGTACACACATCTAATACACACAGTAAGTATACTTGGTGTTTTAGTTATAACGCAAACCAACATAAGGAATAACTTCTAGCTAAACAAACTATTTATAGCCTAAGTAAGCCTTCTTATAGACTAAGTTCCAGTGCCAGAATACTTTCAATTTGCTTTTGAAAGATGCTCAGAACTATTGCCTATTAAATTCCCCTGAGACTCAGAGAACATCTGTTTCTACTACTAGAATCAGATTCTGTAAAAGTTATGAAGATCAGCATCACCTGTAGTATGAACTACTTAATACCTGTGATTTTCAGCCTTTTTGGTTTGAGAACTCCACAACCTTCTTAGTAGAGACAAAGACCAATGTAGTATGATATAAAAACCTATCTACAACAGGTCAACTTTTCTGACACCTTTCAGACCCATTAAAACTATTAATGGCTCCCTAGTAGAAAATCACTGAATTATACTATTATGAGACATTTTTAAGGTCACTACAAGAAAAAGGCACATAAATGGTCATCTTTTGCTAATTCTCAGAAGTCGAGAAGATAACAAAGACCTTGAGAGAGAAAAAGACAAAGGAAAATGGAAACAACACAAGAGATGAGGAGAAAGAAAAACAGAAGTGCATAGAGGCAAAGGACTGGGTTTCTTCATGCTGGGGTTTACATGTAAAGAGGCAACAATATGAAGCTGAAGGCTGGCAAATACGAAATAACATGGAAAAGACACTGCTTGTGCTATTTCCATTGTCCAAATGTCAAATGCCTTCTGGGAACCCGGGGGGGGGTGGGGGGAGGAGAAGTAATAGCTGTATAAGCATCTTGTAACAGGTTCTTCCTAAAGGGGATTTCTTGAAAACTGCTAGGCTCTGATGCTAGCCCATATGGGCTCAGGAAAGTCAGAGAAAACGCTGGCTGCACTTTTTCCAGGATATTTGCATATGTTCTTTAGTATGCAGAATGTCTCTGTATGTAATTGAATTGTTGTTTTTGCCTCTATTAATACATATGCAAATGACTCACTACTGCAGCTGTGCTGTATTAATCATATGTGTGCTTCTGTCTGTCTGCCCTGCAGGCTCAGGGTCGGAGGGAGGGGGAAGAGGGAATTCAGTCCCTTTAACCTACAAGAAAGCTCACTTATGCAGACAGAGGTCTGCTGGCAAACAGCAGGCCTGAGTTAAAACTGGAAGGAAAATAGGCTGGTCATTTTTCAGTCTTTTTCATTTTTCATAGATATGGATGGAATCTGAAAGTTATGCAGAAAGGACTGTTAATCTAGATAAAATGAATATACTACCACTGCTAATTCTTTCCCCTGGAGGGCTGGGGAGGGAGTTATAATCTGACAACCCACAGAGTAGCCACGATATTTTTTTACCATGTGTATTTACTGCCTGTAAATGTCCACTGTGCCAAATAAAATACAAAGCATTTATATATAGTCTGTCATAATGATTGTCTTTTGTAAATTGACTCTATTCCAATAAAATGATGTGGTCAAGCTTTTCATTCAAATCTATTTTGATAGAATATATTGAGTTTACCCATAACACTGTATAAGATTATATCAAAGGCAAGTATGCGCTATTTAGACACCAAATACAAAGCACATTTACCCACCATGAACAAGATTTATTTGAGCTGATATGTTCTGTGGTTCATGCTTTTACACAATCTATCACAATCCCTAGCTCTCAGCAGGTATCCGGAAAGTGAAGACTAGTTGCATCCTGGTGCTGTGAGGCTTGCTTTTGAGTTAATTGGGAGGAACTTTTTCTGTTTAAAAACATAGGGATTGCTCAAAAATGGTCTTGGTGATCACTAGCCCCTCGCCCCACACCTTACTTATACAGTTTAAGAAATATTTTGAAATCATCACTAAGACTTCAAAATAAATAAGAAAACTTGGTAAGCTCAAATTTTTGAAGACTACTTACCCACACACACATAAAGGTCTTCACCCTGTTTAGATGGCTGTAGCTTCACTTACAGGAAGAGTACTATGCCCCATTTTTTCTAGCTGAAGAACTAGACCTTGGTCTTCTGTGATCTCTTTTAAAATGGCCATCTTAGCTACTAATTTGCAGAACAGGTGGCGAATATCTAGTGGCCAAAACATTCACTTACAAAGCCAGAAAGAAGTGCTGGAGAGAAATAAGGAATATAGAATCTGCATGAACGTAGCAATTCGTAAAACTATTTAAAAGGGCATCCAACAAAAATGCATGCATATTATGTTGTTTTATTACTCGTATTATTATCATTATTTGTGATGGCCATCAGAAACAGCATAGCTATACACTGAGCTAATGGCAGATGGACAACTGCCATCTTTTGGTTATTCTAATGAGAGATGTCGCTTTTCATGTACTTATCTATTTTTTTCCCCAGACGTGTGTGCTCGCAGTGAAAAACTAATTCTACTTTTCTAGGCTTAAGTGGATTGCATGAGTATTATAATATTGTAATTAAACTGTGCACTAATGATTCATTCCCCACAAATTAAGTCAGAGTCCTATTAATGAGAACAGGTAAAGTAGAAAAGCAAACAGTGAAAAGGATACTGACTCTCACTGTTGAGAAGCCAACTCAGATGGTATTTAAAGGTAGACACTGCCCAGCAAATAGAAGGAATAACCTTTCCTGCACTGCTAAGAAATGGTTTACCTTCTTGTAGGCAAATAATTGGCTATAGTAATACCCCAAAGAGGTCATGAATGGAGATCGCAGAGTAAATTAATAATGAATAAAGTATTGCCATCTCTTGGCTACATTCCACAGAGACAATAATGGGGCATCAGACTTTTATTCTCAATCTGAAATATTTCATGTGTCTTTGCAGCTCTGGCAAGTTGGCTCCCCAATACAAGGGAAGAATCAAGCTTTCTGTATTCAGATGTATCACTACAGTGTTCATACAGCTTTTTCACAGTCTTCTTTCACAGATTTGTGGTGGTGTAACAGTGGAAGGTCAACTGCTTAATCTGGTCAGAACTGGTTATGTCTACAGATTATAGTAAGAAATCAGAAACAGATATGCAAAAAAAAAAATAAAAAAATTAAACGTGCCTGACAACTAATGCACTAAAATATAGTGCCATCTCTTTAAGAGAGAGGGGAAGTTCTATCATCAGCAACATTTCAAACGAAACTTAGAGATACTTCAGAGAAACAACCTCAACTGGCAAGTGGAGAGATGTTGCTCATCCCACCAATGGTGCAGAAGCCAAAAAGGAAGCTAGCACATAAGAAAAAAACAAAAAGGTATCTGACTGAGCAGGCAGTCCTCATGCTTTATTTTTGTTTCATAGGCAACAGATGTTTGATGTAATACTTGTATAACCATTGGAACAGTCTACCTTCTGATCAGTCACTGTATACTTGTTAAACAGCTCTATCCTTTCTGTTTCCTTCAAGTAAAACAAACATGGAGGCCACAGATGATTACGTGACCCTTAAGATACCTAGAAATAAGGTTTTAATGACCCAGACACCTAAATATTAGCAAGATGAACAACTCTGAGAAGCGCTCAAACTCCAAATGGGTTTAAGTTTTCTCAAAATCTAGCTACTTATGTCAGTGCCTACATGTGGCCCAAATTCTTCCAAAAATGTGGTCCACGCGATATATGCTAAATTCCATTGAAATTCAGTCCTTCCCACACCACTGAAAAGACAGTTTTATAGCAAGGAAAAAAAAAAATTGACTCAAGTACTTAACAAAGAAAGTGCAGACTAAAACACTTGGCCAAATTATTCTTCCAGATACGTTTGAGGCCTAAATCTGCTCATCGTCTTCATACAAATAGTGAAAGAGAATCAATCAGGAATGTTCAAATGGTTGGTCTTCAGAACTGAGACCCAGATAAAATGCTTTCACACCCATATGCTGACATGAGGTTCTCTTGATCCATGTAGTGACAGGTTTGGTCATAATGTTGAACACAACCACCAATAATCATGATGCCATTTCACGCTAAGATGAACAGGGAAGACAGTTCGAACGTGGGCACTCAAAACTTTTTGGGGTGTTTTTCCAAGAGCAGATGTTTGCAGGAAGTCTGTATTACATCAGACTGCTATATTGTTTTGACAGGACACAGAATGACCATATAGTAACACTACACGGGCAGCTGTCATTATACATCCAGCATTATCTTTCACTGTAGTTATGGGTATATACAGCATTTGTATTACTGCCAATTAATCAGTCATTGTCACTATCTGGTTATCAAACAAACAATCTGGGAAATCTGAACCATTTGCAATCCCACTGGTACAGATTCCTTTCAATTTTCAGATCAGGCGATCAGGTCCCTTGCTTCATAATGCTCAGAAAGCACACAGGAATTATTTTTTCTCCAAAAAGAAACCACCAGATACTATTTTATAGTGAACCTGCTCAGACTTCTGGAAACATGTATTTCATCCTAGATATCCCCAAGATGACCAGAATTAGAATAACCACTTCAGTTTACTTTGTGTAAAACTTGTTACATGATGCGGATGCTTACATCTTTGAATTGTTATCTTCAAGATGGAGGAATTTAATTAACATGATATAGGAAAACATCATGTTCATATAAGGAGTACAGCAGTGCTTTTAATTTGTTAGCCTTATTCAGTAAAACATGGTGGCAAGGCTATGCTCAGTTTTGTTCTCGTGCATTTGAAACAGAATCACCATGCTGCATCACTCTCGAAGAACAAGAGCATATGAAATTTACAGGGGAAAAAAACAACATAAGAAACTCACATGCTAACCAAGAGGGATTTTACTGCAATGAGGGTGTATTTTAAAATTATACTTCACACAATGTTTAGGACTGAATCTTCTCATTAACAAAGGAAAGCCAAAAACTTCTTTTCAAATTAAACTCGTGTCATTAAATGTGGGTATAAGTGAATATGCAGGCCTGGTAAGATAACTCGCTATCAGAGGACAGGTTCAAGCATGCACTGTGTTAGTTCCAGCTTCTCCAACATGGCCTCATCCATCCACTCTTTTCCCAACACCTAACAATATAAGTTTTAGTTACCACTCTTTTGAGTCATTAGGTTCTCTGTGGATACTGAAAATAAAGGCAATCACATATGGCTAACTGTGATAGATATCAGATGACAGAATCTGTATACTCCAGTGGGTATTCAAAGGCAGGGAGAGAAATGGAGGGCTTCAGATTACAAACCCATCAGTGGGAATCAACAGGGCATTTCAAAATGAGAGATAACATTTTCACTGACAAAGGGCTATCTTTGCCACAGAAAAACAATCAGGTGTTAGCTGTTCTTCTCTAAATACAGTGTGGATTTAATTTACAAGAAGAAAATTCCATTTTGACAACCAAGGATAAAAAAAGTACTTCCTGTTGATCTCAGAGTACGCTACTAAAGCCATGCCTAGACTTAAAATTCTCTAATGAAATGACAAAGACATGTTTATCGCTATACAAACAAACCAGAAAAAAATCTTTGGCTTTGTCTTCAGTATGATAACGTTGTGTACCAAATTCTGCTGGGAGCAACAAACTGAGTATTGTGTCAGATTCTTTGTTCTCTCCTGAAAACTACTGCTTTTAAAATAGAAACCCTGAAAATTAGTGATAGGGAGGATAGAAAAAGAAGAAAAGAGGGAACATTGTACTTTTCTGACCTTCTACTGTCTGATGACCAGAAGACAGAGGGTTTGTAGAGAACACTATAGTTATATGTAATGTAAGGTAACGTCTGAAGTAAGGAGTTCCTCCTTGAAAAAAACTGCAATGGCTGCACATTCATTCATGTCATTTAAAGGCTGTTTGGGACTAGTTATTCATGACAAACACTATGAATGTTTCTTCATGACTGAAGAAACAGTCATCACTGAGCTAAATTGGATTTGAACAGAGTTAGGAAGGCACAATACTTCTAGGCCAGTAGCTACGTTAGATTCAGCTCTACTCATGTTACCATGGGTGAGAGTCCATTCTGAGTACTGTATCATAAAACCTATCTGACTCTTTCAATTAGAGGCATGTCCAATTTCTATTAGACAGGTTGTGCTGATAGCTAAAAATCACTGTTAAGATGTGAAGAAAGACAACTATAATTTTTTTCCAGCAAATACATACCCTTAGAGATCAAGTCTAAAAGATCTGAAGGAGTCTACAGAGTTACTAATGGTCTCCTTTGCACAGAAATAAGAGGCCTTTGAGGTTTTCAAATTTTCCACAACCTAAACTCATCTTAAGATATTTATAAAGTCAGTCACATTTGCACAAAGCCCACCTTTTTATAAGGCAACTGTCATTGTGATAAAGGCTATTTTAATCAGAATACTTCAGCCCACCACATACAGAGATACAGCCCAAAGCTGGTCCTGAAATTAAAGTAAACCACCCTCCCAACTTACTGGAGCACTGATGCATTATCTTAGGACTAGCTTGAATGACTGCAAAAATAAGAAGAATTTGACTCAGATCTGTATTTTCTCATTCTAGCTAGCTCCACTTTTGTTTTTCCTTTTTCTCCCTCTTCCATATGTGTGTTAATGTGTGTTTGGCTATTATAAGCACTTTATCAATAACTGATGCTACTCCTAAAAATTCACTTCAGAGGGACAACTTTTATGGCTCCCATGATTCTTAAGCCGCCTACGGTATTTGTAACTCACAGAATCAGAAACTAACACACAGATAGTGTAGCTTTTCATACAAAGGCACAATAGGAATGAATGTATTAACCTCTGTGGTGCATGGAATGTGTCAGCTTATACACTGGCAGCTATTTCAGTGAAACTCGGCTAACTTCCGCTGGCTGTGTTAAAATAAAAAAAAATAAATAAATTATTCCCCAGAACTATGTCCCACGCTCTCATGCGCTGGCCAAACAACTGAAATATCTGATGTTGTAGAGAGTCTACCTCATACTGATGCCGGCCAAACTGAGTTTCAGAATGTGTTTTACACGTACTGTTTATAAATACTGAGCTTTTCCAAGCAGGTATAAAGCTCTGCTGTTCCATGTGACTTGGCAAATAATGAGTGGGGAGATGAATTAGCAATGGAGAATATGGGATTTTTTTTTTTTGTTTCTACAAAAGAGTGTCAATCCAGATTTTGCAGAACTAGAGATGATTTGAATCTTTATTTCATTTTAGTCCCAAATTTTACCGGGCTTCATCCTGCCAGCAAAGCATACATGGTAGATAACAGAATTCAAACTGTGGAGATGGACATCACATTTTCTAAATTCCAATGACTTGACAAGGATTGTGGGGCTGATCAGGAATACCGGAGGAACATCTGCACCACTATCATTAAGACCATGGAACCCTAATAGCTCCAAATTTTAGAATTATATTGGGAGTTTTGAATCGGATACATCTGGCTACAGGGCCAACCTTTGAATGTAGCTCAAAAAAAATTCTTTACTATCTTTCCACCTGATTGCCTATGTTAAATTAGTGTAATTGCTAATTATCTGCACTACAGCAATGCCTAACATGTGCTGGGTACCATAAAACACTGTAAGAGAGGCCAGTCATTGCTCTGAAGAGCTTACAGCCTGAAAGGACATAATCACGTTAAGCGACTTTTAAGCAGTTTAAAAGTGCTTGTCAGGACAAAGCTCTTCTGCCTGGCAGTGCGCTTCCTTTTGCTGGTTTGCTGGTTTGCATCAGAACTATCTCATGGAAAGGACAAGCAAACATACCACTCTGCAGAAATTTAAAGCACAACCCTAAAAGTAGTTAAATTGACAATAAAGGCACAAAAATGTAACAAAAAGTTCCCTCAAGGTAAAAGGAAAATGTATACAATTTGACGATTATTTTGCTTCAGACGCAAATTTTACGTGAAGAGAACAGACCAAAAGCCCTGCTAATTGCATTGTGTTCAAATGGAAGAGAAAACTGTTTTTCATATTTACTTAACCTTTGCCTCTTCTGCATTGTTTTCGGACTTACCTGCAGTTGGAGTGGGCCTAAGCCTGGTGTTGCTGCGGCAGCAGCTGCCATGGTAGTTGGGATCAGCTGAACGGGGTAAGGGTCACCTAAGTAAGAGAATAATAGAGGCGTCAGCACCTTTTATCTACTCTCCACCTGCAAATTAAAGTCCTGCATTCACTCTTTCTTTTTCCAAAAGCCTTCTTTTGTGTGCCTTGTTGAGGCCTAATGAAAAGCTCTATTGTGCAGCCTTTTACTAACACTCTTTTCACAATTCTGGCTGAGAGAGGAATGTGAATAAAAGGCACAAGCAATTAAGGCGGAAACCTCATCCTTTTTCATGATGTATTTAGGGAAATGGAAAAAAAAAAAAAGTGCACATTGATCAGAAGGCTGCACTTCAAAAAAAAAAAAAAGAAAAAAAGAAAGAAAGAAAGAAGATGGGGTGGAGGAGAAGAAAAGGAAAACAGTACAACCTTGATAAGATCACCGCATTAGAAGGGGACAAATTTACAAGCTTGTCCAGAATATGAAGTTAACCAAACTCAGCTCACTGTTAGTAAACTGAGCCTCACACAGATCAGAAATGACACTCCCTTGACTGCTGTGTTTAATTTTAGGTGAGGAGAAAAAAAAAAAAAAAAAAATCTTCCTTTAGTTGCAGGGTTTGATCCTACAACAGGAACAAGCATGTGACGGTAAGTCAGTCAGATAGGAGCCTCTGAAAGCCCTGTGCCAACTCCACTTCATGACTTGTCCTTCAGTTTTGCTTCGGAGGGAAAACTACTTCAGTTTTAGTAGAACTGCACTGTGCTCAATGAGATAAAGGGACCCGTTAGTAAAGGTTTAAGTAAAAGCTGCAGGTGTTTATAACGGAAAACTACCTAAGATGGCAAAAATCAAGATGGAGACAGGAGTGTTTTAATGTTATGAAGTGCTCACTTGTGGTCACTCCTTACATATCTGACTTGTTAAAATAGACTTCATATTAGCCCATCAACAAAACTATTAAGAAAACTGGTAAAAAATAATGAAAAATGTTACATGCATTATATTGCTTCTCCAAATGCTAAAATGTTTAAGCACTCTCCACTCAAATAAGGATCACCAGAGAATTTCTGTATGCCCCTATGTTCTGGTAGTGTGCATGATTTCTGTAGCATTAAACAGCCACTTGAAACGAGACTACGGAAAAGGCAGAACACTCTATCAGGAAAATCTACCTAAATGTTCCTGTACATTTCATTAGAGAGGTAGATTAAAAGTTTTCCTCCTTTACTGTGGTTTTTTGAGTGAACTGCAGGAAAAAAAAAAAAAAAGACAAATTAAGAAGGCAATGCAGGCTGTTCCATACAACCATTATTAGTTATTATTGACTTGAAGTTTGTAATGGTATCAAGCCTAAGTCACAGGAAACAGAAAACAAAGGGAAAGAAATTTATTCCATGTTTTTGAAATGTTAGAAAAAAGCTGTGTTGGTATATACACGTTCAGGAAAACTGCTAATTTTTTTTCCCATTTACAATGCAACCTTCTTTACAGAGACCTTTTCATTCAAGCATTTTGATCTCCTGTTAAGAATTAAATACCGTAACTTCTAGAAATGGAGGTCCAGAAAAAAAACTGGGCTGGCAAAGCATCTTAATAGATATTTAACTTCAATAACCATGCCTGCTTACATTTAAGAACATCTTAAATAATGCTTTGCTGACTGAAGTCTCAGAGTATTTCAAGGCTGGGCAGCCAAGCAATGGGAATCCAAAGATTCACCCAGGCATCTCCATTCACAAATGTCTTTGCACCAGCAACAGACCACAACTTCTCTATTTACTAATTTATTGTAATTGGGCAACAATTTCCTGACTTGCTTGGATTTCTTTTCCCCAGAGGACTTCATTGTTTCACATTTTCCCATTTTCCTCTGCCTTAACTGAGGCATCCACTTTCCATTTCATATAATGGATTGAATGAAACACTTCTCTGACTTGAAATTTTCTGGGGAGTTATCCTGTAACCCAAGGAATGGGCCTTAAACATGTGAAGACATGGAGAAGAAAGAGACTGTGGTCAAGACTCAGGGTCAATGGTGTTTAGCTGCTTCCACACCACTAGTAGCTCAAAGGCTAATCCCAGTATCATTCTGAAAGGCTTCTCTCTAGAATATGAGATTTTGTACAAGGACCAGCTATGAAATAATATAAAATTATTAATTTATCAACCACAAAGAAAAGAACAAGGGAAAAGTTTCTCACTAGAATGTTGATTTTACATCCCATTAGAATTTCTAGTTACAAACGATTTGCATTAAAACATACATATTAAAAAATTAACTTCCATTCACTGTCCCATGTCCCTCTTCTCTCCACACACATGCATAAGCCTCAGCCCATCTTCCCAAAACCTCATGCTAATTCATAAATACCATTATTCTCACCTCCCTGAACAGCCAGGCAGATTCGCATACCTACGTCTGTTGTGGTAATTAGGTTTTACAGTTAATTGGTAGATATATCAAGGAGATGCTTCTGAGAGAAGAACATGCTAAAGTCCCCATAGCCCTTTGTATATCCCATGGCCATGTGCATGGTCACAACCACTGGCTTTGGGTGTGTAGGTAACGCCTCTGGGACTCTTTAAGAGACCATGCTGGAAAGCAACTAGTACACTGATACATGTTACGGTGAATTTTCAGAACTCTAAGGAAACACTCAAATTCATCCTAAAAACAGATTACAACTGTGCAGAGCTAGGCTCTTCTGTTTACCAGGTTGTTTTTTTGTTTGTTCACTCTCCAAAGGGTTTTACAATTTTCCAGTGATCCAAAAGAATTTTAAGAAACAAAACCAACAAACAAGTCTGAAAGGCTTCTGTAACCTATTATGAACCTTTGCATCGTTATGCTTTGATAATACCCTCTGCTATCTTGTGCTTACCTTAGGGGTTTAGCAATTCTTTTTATGAAGAAAAGTACATCCTCCCTGTGCTGCAATTCTTTCACAAGTGCTCCTCATACATAGTACATCCACACTACTTCTCCCACGGTACAGACACCGTAGCAGTGAAGAAGTTGGAGAAAGTTACAATAATGAGCAGAGACACCATCGGGGTTAGCCATCCACTGTGTTTGCCCTGGTACAAACGTCTAACAAAAGACTGCCTTTGTCTGGAGGAGCTTACTGCTCCATAGGAGACAAAACTCAAAAGAGCGAGGAATACGCAGATGCCGTGCCATGCCCTGGGTCACACAACAGGCCAGTAGAAGGCCCAAGATTAAAACTCACAGACAACTCTTCAGACAGTGTCCTTTCCCGGAAAGGATCCAGGCCCTGTATCAATGAAGAGGCCAAACACTTAAATACTCACCTCACATAGCACAGGAGCAGCTGCCGCCTCTCAAAACACTAACAAAGGCCTCAAGTCTCCTCTGATAAATATGGACCTGCTCGCTCTCTGCTGTTACTCTACAACATGATACCTCTTTTCTACTGTCCTTAAATTTATTCCAATATCAGACTGAAGGTTTTGCCTGAACAGCTTTATTTAATTCTGAAGTCTGGGAAATCCATGTCTTAACTATTTCATTACCTTTTCAGTAAATATCTTATTTTTAGATGTAAAAAGATGCTACTTTTTTTTTCCCCCAAGCTCTGGGAACATTTCTGGAATGTGAGACAAGATATACAGTTATTAGGAATAGATATTTCCCAAGTCATTCACAAGTTTGCATCACTGAAAACACCAATAAACTCTCAAACAACTATACTACATTTCAATTCACTACTAACCTACTAATGTACGAAGGCAGGAGTGTACCTCCCTGTATCTTTCAGCTACCAAAAGACACATTTTGTGAATTCCTTTCACGTTCCAAATTGTCTCTCATTATGAGTGGACTTTTCTTATAAACAAAGCATCAGAGAGAAGTTTTGTTGTTGCTGCTTTTCTTTAGTACACTATATGGTAAAATCTGGACCAAGTCAAAGGCTGGGATTTTTATTGTAAGAACAATGTCAAAATTATTTCATTAGCCGACATATTCTTCTCTAATATACAGTTATTTCCCAGATACTCAGTGACATCCTTTTGCAGAACAGACTATGCAAGACTGACTACATGAAAAGGGCACAGAAGGATGTATGTACTAGTGATACCGCACTTAAATGAGTGAATGGGATATGTCCGCCTGGAGGAGCTGATGGGGTGTGTATTAGAGGTGTTGGTGCAAAGGAGAACGTCAGAAAGAAGGCAAGGCTGAACCCTCAATTCTCTGCCAAATCTTTATTTCTCTATCCTTCTTTTGGTCCGTCTTCCACAAACATACCCAGAACCTCTTTCCTGATAATTTATGCACTGCAACTTCTTTCAATTTCAAATCACACCTTCTTCCTTGCCCAAAATAATCTTCCAAGATCTTGCTTACAAAGGGATTTTTCAAGAAGTACGTTCACTTTTAAACCACTCTTTCTATGAACTTTCTCTATGATCCTCCACTGAAAACACTTTTCTGTGAAAGTAAGTTGTGGTACAGAGCCAAGAGGACATACTGTCCCAAAATGCAAAATAACAACCCTGTGTGTTTAGGAACTTGATTTTCAACTTGATCCAGCTCACGGATATTAAATGATTGTATACTTGTGGAAATACAACAGTGGCTCTTAAACCACTGATGTGTTTTGCAAATTTTATGAAAGGAGTTGAGCAAGTTAAAAAACATTAAGACTTTTTTTTAAAAGAGAAAATAAAGTATAGAAGCTAACATTATGTGTGTTGCACCACTCACCTAAATTCATAAGATGTTTTTTGTATTCCTTTTTCTGTCACTCATCTCATTTATTCTCCTTCACAGTGTAATCCCCCCTAGTGTCTTGTCTTGTCTCCTGACAGGCACAATTGTCTTACTTGCTATATAAATCAAGTTACATGCTAATGTTAAATTATAATGTTTTGACAGGATTTTTAAGTTGAACCTGATTATATGAAACAATAGAACTCTATGATTTTTTTTCCTGAAATCTTCTTTAAAAAAAAATATACCAGAAGAGGAGAAGTAGCATTTTTATTTTCTATGATTTTTTTAAACTTACTGTTTTCCTCCTACCTGTCTTTTGGGGAGAGCAAATGAAAAAAGTTGGAGGTCATGAAAGGAGAAGGAAAAAAAAAAACCCACCATAGTGTAAAGAATATAAAGAGTAGGAAACAAAAACAAATCCTTAAATTATAATTTCCAAAACCAGAATGCTAAACTAAATTCGATGAAAAACAGTGGAATAAACATTTCCTTATAGTAGATCTGTTGAACGAAAAGGAATTCTACATTATGTTCGACCCATTTTTTACAAGCTCTAGAAAAAGACACAATAATTTTACACTCAATTTATCACTAAAGTATATTTATAAGGAATAATCACAGCTGATGGCTAACTGACAGGTAAGCCACTGCATCTCTTCTTAACTACTCATTCATTCTCACTCACCCTCATCACCATTTTCCTTCTGCTTTTTTGGTGCCATGGTAGACATGTAGTAAGAGTAATGGGAAGCTGTGAAAGACATCAGCAGTGTTCCCTGGCTTCTAGCTTCTAGGCATTAGGGATGTAAACAAATAAGAAAAATATAAGAAGATATCTAAGAAGATAACATTAGTGGCTTCCAAAAAGAAATCCAAACTGGTTCCCCGATTTTTTTGAGGATAGCTCTGGACAGTATTGCCCAAGTGCTGTCTACAAGGGATTAGTCTATTTTATATTTTAAAGAAACAATTCAGTCTATGGAAGGGATGGCTTTGGAGGGACCTAACAGCAGCCTTCCAGTTCCTATGAGGAGGTGATCAGCATGACAGGGCCAGGCTCCTTACAGCTGTGTTTGATTGAATGACTAGAACCAAAGGACATAAAGTGAATCAAGAGAGGATGAGATTTTCCCCATGAGGACAGTAAGACACTGAAACAGTCTGTCAAAACAGGGTTGTGCAGTCTCTGTCCTTGGAGGTTTTCAAGCCCTGATTGAATAAAGCCCTGAGTAACCTGGTCTTATCTCCTAGATGACCCTGCTTGGAGGAGAAGGTTGGACTACAGACCTTCTGAGATCCCTTCCAACCAGAAAAATCCTATTATTTCCAGAGTGCCCATTTTTATATATATATACACCTGTTGAATAAATGACAGTCATTCAAAAGCTCTGAGTACCAAGGAAAGCCAATGTATTTCCACAGAAGCTTGTACCTGCTCATGAATTTAAAAATCAGGACTTTTATTTGGTTGCTCAACTATAGATAATAGTGCCATAACATCAAACATCTTTTATGCCCTAGAAACTGAACTATCAGCCGGTTTTCACAGGACCCCATTATTGTGCTTGTCTACTTTGGTTTCATTAACATTATTGTGAAAAGCCACACATAGATCAGGGGCCATGGGATTCTTTCAGTTAGAAATAGTCTTTAGATGTGTTGTTTTTTGCAGTCTTGATGCTTTCCATTGCATTTGCAGCATTACACAAGTGACACATTCTCATGCATGCTAAAAGGCAAAGTTGTTACCAAAAATTCCTCCTTCTTGCTGTTTCTAGCTACAATGCTATTACTCTTTTCTTATCCTGGGGGGAACATGAGGGTTTAGTCATATGCTCATTCTTTTCCAAGGCATAAACAGTAGCCCTGAAAGATGACTAGCATCTTTATAAAGAAGCTACAGTATGTGGCCCTCACAACACATGGTTCCTATTTTTCTCATTCTGATAAAAGCATAGCAATGTCAATATTTTTCTCTTGTGATTTGGTGATTGTCCATGACCTGTATGTCAGCTGATACAGCTGACACAGTTAAATCAGAAATTAGCACTTACTCTCTTTAGAAGCCAGACACATGGACACTGAGCACAAGAAAAATTGTAAGACAGTCCACATGATACTCCATTAAACAATGAAACATGTGACTGACTAAAAACCAGAGATACATCAGCAAATTTCCCTCAGGAAGTTTATGGTATTTAACTCCTAAACATTAATTTTATTGTACTGTATGAGGAACCAATTAACTGAGAGTTTCATTTTTATAAGACATAGGAATTATTGTTCAGAATATAGATCAACAGTAAATTCAGCATATTTTATTCTGCATTATTTTTATTAGGCTTGGCTTGTTCATCTCACATATTTTTGCCAATTTTAAAAGGCAATTAGATATTTCATCAATAACTTTGTGTGCATTTATTTAGAACACTTCCAGCAGCAGCGAGCTGATATGTTAGACACATACAATGTATATATTGTACATTCAGATTCCCCCCCCCCCCCCAAGTGGATATGGTTTAAATAGTGATTAAAGTGCCTTCAGGAAACCTCATGTTGATGACATCTGACTGGGAACACAATATGATTTGTTACAACAAATTATCCACAGGGGAGGGGAGGAATGGGCAAAAAAAAGCCAATTCTTGTTTCCAAAATTTGGCATATTTCAATAAAAATAACATAGGTATTAGCAGATAAAAGGCTACCTAGAAGCTTCCCTGAGAATTTGTGAATAACGTGGAAAATATATTTGGGGTAAATCCCATTCCAGAAATACAGACTTACTAAGTATTGCTTCCTGAGAAAAGAAAACAAATCCTAAAAATCTCCATATAATAATTTCTTGCACACCCCAGTTTAGAAAATGAAGTATGTTGTTCTATATCCTCCAGAGAAGAAACTACCTGGAATTCAACAGCTTCAACCATACTGAAAAACCTCAGGACCACTACAACTGCTTTAAGCGGCTAGTCAACATTTCACTTCCTTTGTATCATAACCATCAAATGCTTAAAGAAGTGATGTCGTGTGGTTTCCAAAAATCTTACTTAGCACCATTAATTGCGGAGGACCCATCTTTTTT
This sequence comes from Pterocles gutturalis, assembly GCF_000699245.1. Taxonomy (NCBI): domain Eukaryota; kingdom Metazoa; phylum Chordata; class Aves; order Pterocliformes; family Pteroclidae; genus Pterocles; species Pterocles gutturalis. Next base: position 67,846 of record NW_010126996.1, on the reverse strand, counting down.
TACAAAGTTTGGGCTGGACTTTAGTGGAAAGCTAATCGTAAACAGTGCTGCAAATGAGGAACCACAGAAGCAGCACAGGGAAGCATTGTGTCCTGGTGTATTCTGCTACTTACACCTGTTGACGAATACCCAGTCTCCCCCTATTCTCAGCCTAACTCCTTCTGCCTTTTCTGCAAATAGGTCCCCTGAAGCAGCCCTTTTTGCTTTCCCAAATCTTTATTTTTTTCCCCTGTGTTATCTCTTATACAGGAGAGACAATCATGCCTTAATATTCCACATACAAATCTATACATATGTGCATTAATAAAAGAATAACACTGCCTACGACTGAAGAGCAGCCTCCTGTGAGGTAGAACTATGCAGTTTTTAAAAGGCCCAATATAAAACTTACCTTCTATCACTTACACTGTTGTTATACTTTCAAAGCAATTCACAAATATTAATTAGCTCTAAATAAATTCTAATTATTTCTAAGAGTGGCCCTAGCAGATCTGTATCATCTGGTGTGAAATCTGACTTCAGTGAAGTCAACAGCAACAGCTCCTCAGACCTCAGCAGAGCTGACATTTCACTCGCCATTGCTAAAATGCTGGGAGTCATGTATATTATCTAGCAAGTATCACAAGTGGAGCTGAACTAGTAATAGCAGTAGTAACAAATTATAAGGTTAAGGAATGCTGGGTGAGAATAAAAGGAGAGGGTTAGATGACCTGAGCCAATCTGCACAGCCCAAACGTGGGAGAAGCTTTGCCAAAATTTGGGAAATGCAGTAATCGGGCTCTGTTTGATTTCAACATCAGCTGAAATGGAAGGCGCTCACCTGCTGCTAAAACCAATTCATGTACTTAGGTTAGTGGGGTTAATTCCTAACATCTACTTATGCCACAGATCACTAGCTTAGTTAACAGCCCACTTTGAAACATCAACTCTTTATAAAGAGATTTGTATTATATATCTACATAAATATTACATATTATGTATATAATAAAATACATTAAAGCGGTTTGAATAAAAATCAAAACACTTAAATTCCAAATAGTATACATCAAATGGATAATCAGGTATGTAGCAAACAAGCGGGTAACCAGTATTTTTCTTGCTAATTGTGGATAATAGAGACCATCACATAGTGCCAACTTATTTTTCTCACATGAAAAAAAATGCCTTGGTTGTAAAAAATAATATTAAATATTTTACATACCATGCAATTACATCTAGGTATGGAGGTTAAAAATCAACTGAAACTATAGATTATGAATCCTTTTCTCAAATAGAAATGTAATCCTAATAGAAGTTCCTCCCTTTTTCTCTGCCAACTTTACCACCACACAATATGCCATAGAGAAAAAAGGGGAAGTGTCAACTTGTGTAAATTGTCCCTTATGTAATGCAAACCATCTGTTTAAAAAACAAAACAAAATGAAAAATCAAGCCACTCCCAAGCAAGATCTGCTATGTAGAAAAAGAAAGAAAAGGAAATTTACTACATCGAATTGGAAGCCATAGACCATGACCTGCCATGTAACCATGGAGAAAATATTTACCCCTCTCTTCCCTGTATTTACCCAATTTTGCAAAGTATTTGGAAAAATATAAGTGAATAATTTGCTCTGCATACATTAGAGATTGATATTGTTGTAGTCTTTTGAGCATTTTGGCCATCTAGAATATTTCCAGTCACGTAGGAACACAAGCAGAGAAACCTCTTTGTTTTCAATGACAGAATAGCTCTCACACAGTGATGCCACTGGGTCAGAAGATCCCTGAGTCCCCAGCCACCGGAACCTGGCAATGTATAGGGGGATGAAGTATTGGTACACCCTTGCCCTACTCAACTTTAGGTATCTGCCATGAGAGGAATCTAAATGGACTCCTGCTGTGAACTGTTATGACTATTTTTGTTATCTTCAGTCAAATCCTCAGAAAAGGATGTGTAGATAAAACAGTACTCTTTCCTTCCACAGTCTCTCTCTGGATAAGTCAGTCTATTGGGAAGCACTGGCTGAGGAACCCTACCACATATACTCTCTGAAACCACTAGAAGACATACATTTGACCCTCTGTTACTCTAAGATGGACAGATGAATAAGAAAGCATTGAATAAGTCAGTTGGTTTCATTATCTGAGCTGAACAAAAATAAAAGAACAGGACAACTAGTTATTAATAATTTTTTTCTCTTTCACTGACCTTCAGGCTTGATCACACATTCTCTTCCAGCTGCAGCTGTGCTGGCTGAAGAGGCCACCATTTCCAACCACAGCCCCCTGCCAAAGGTTACCACTGTGACCAAGCTGCTTCTTTAATCACTTCCCAACATGTTTCTATTAAAATGAGCCAGCTCAGTTTAAGCAATTTTAACAGAAAGTCCTTGCTGTTCCAGCCTGGACAGAAGCAAGTTATGGAGTGCCTAACCAAGAAGCTTGGCCAGAATGTCAGAAGTTAGAGGCACAGCAACGAGCAACTGGAGATAGTTATCTCTTCAGCTACTTTCCCTGCAAACACAAGGCAGCAAGTAACCCAGCCATCAGGTGTGATCAATAGCACAGCTGACTAGAGATCTGCAGTGCCTTAGATGACATACTGCTGATTTTGAGATACTCTTTTGGAGATCTGACTTTTCAAAGGGGCAGGGCACATAACGGTAGAAATGTCCCTTTGAAGGTGTCCCCAACCTGATATCCATAATCATGGTACTCAGTGTCATTAGTTAGTTATGAAAATATAGGTTGTCACAACAATTCCCTCTTCCTTCTCCCCTATATTTTCTAAACTCCCTTTTATTGAGAAACAGTGTATGAAAATTTTCATAGTTCTTTGTTATTTGTGACTTGAACTGACTTGTCCCATGGAGATTTTTATCATTCCTATGTGCAGGTTGTTAATGCTAGTAAATAACACAATCATCACTAGAGAATTCCTATCAATCAACCATAAAAAAAAAAATTCTGAAAATCTATCAGTCCAGAAAAAAAGGGCAGGTTTTCCAAAAGGACTGAGAAGATGTAGAAGTGAGGTTCCATTTTCATAAGGTACACAAGCCAAATTTAAAACATACAATGGTAGTCAGGTAAAGATGCCAGTAGCAGGGTCTTCAGAAGTTCATGCATGGGAAAGCCTTGCATCCAAAAGCAAGCTCAGTGAAAGTCAGGCATTTAATGTGCTGAGAAGCTGATCAAATTAATCTGCTGTATGTCCTCTGTTGCAGCGGTATACACTTTAGCTCAGTTCAAGCTAGCATAGGTGACTGTACTGAAGTTTACAGTACAAACATTTGCTAAATATCCCTGAGACTTAGATCCTAGTGCCCCTGTCACTCTTCAAATGAAGATTTAGTCTCCTAAATCACTCAGGTGCTTTAGAAAATTTTATCCAAAGTTCTCTGGTTTACAATCTACCACATCTTTGCCAAGAGGACTGATACACAGAAAGGCAAGCAGAAAAGTGGGAGAAATATGTTTTAATGGCCTGTCAAAAACATTTCTTGATGTGAACATTGCATAGTTTTAAAGGCAGCTACACTCTTCATTGCTACAAGCATTCTAGGTGTAGCTAAATGTGTATATGCTTTTTTGTTTACACTAAACTGTGAATGAAAATAAAAAATCCTTTGGACTACTTATCACTTTTCCTCAGCTTCTCCGTCAAATTCAGTCAAACATGACAGGGAATCACCAAACACAGAGCTGTCTTTTTCCACTGGCTTCTGCTGAGTCCTAGACCTTGGCATGCTGTTAATTCCACACCTTATTGCCAGGAGCAGCAGCAACTTTGCTCTTTTTTCTTTTTCACTTTCAAGGTTACAGAAACATGTAATGTCATATGTACTTCATGGATGTAAGGAACTATCGGGCTGTCTTACAGTTAATGTACATGCAGCAAAAAGAAGAGGAAAAAAACCAACCTCAGCTCTTTCTATCCAAACCAGACTTCATTAAACATGGAACTAATTTAATCTGCCACATACATCTAATGGGGTGCTTTCCTGACCTTTTCCAGGCCTACAGTTATGGTAGCATTCATATTCACTGTGGCTTTCAGTTAAACATTCTGTAATGTGAATCACTGCTTCTGTCATTTGAGAGAGACTGAGTGTGAAATCACTAGAGGAACTGAATGAGCCTATGCTTTGGCACTGCAGCTGCTGAGGGACATGAAATGTTTTGAACAGTAATTTTCAGTAGTGGTCCCAGTCTGTAAAATATTAGGAAAAGGCATTAATGGCCAATGAAACTCAGGTTTGCATTCAAATACTGTATCTACAATGTTACAGAAACTGAAAGAAATCTGAAATTGTGGGCTAAGCCAGTTTAACTAAAGGAAGGAATCTTTTTAAGTTCTAATTTCATGAAACTGCTGCAGTGGCAAGTGTTGAGTAAGTCAAAACCACTGATGAATTTGTGAGTTAGTGAATGATACAGATGGATACACCAACGTGGACTTAATAAAGCTAAACATCCATGCTAGAGACAGAGAATGGTAGAACAAGCAAGCACTAGATAACTCAGTAGGAAACTGATGTCAGAAGAGTTATACAAGCACTAATGCATGAAAATAAGTCTATGAAATTCATGCTCCCGCTAAGGCTATTCATGGAAATGGAGTTCCTTGATTATTCCTTAACTTGTATTTATTATCATCCTGCTGACAGGAACATGAAATCCTATAGAAGGCTTAAATAAAATTTCAAAAAAAATCTGTGGAGTGTAAGAACAATACAACTCTTTCAAAGATTAAAACAGTAGATGCTATATTTTTTAGTGTTAGGCTGTCATAAATGTACTCATAGTTTGTGTTAGTCCATCAAACTGAAAGGCATATGCTATCTTTGATCTCTGTGCAGAACCCCCGTTGAGATTAATGTGAGTTCTGTGTGAAGAAAGAGACTAGAATAGGCCCTCAGTTCACAAATAGTAAGCAGGCTGCTTCAGGAAAAAAACATATTTTCTTACAACAGTGTTGAAATTTATTGGGAAGTTTCAAATAGCTTCTCTTCAGATGTATGGACGTATGTGTGGTCATGAGCACGTTCACTTGTCAAAAAGATCTGTCAGAAAAAAGGTGCATAAATCTACTTGTTGTGTGAAATGTTTTGCTGCTATGTTGAAACACATACCTCGTCTCTGACAATCTTTTCTCATACGATTATAACTAATCCTCCATCTTACACTCATCTGTGCAAGTTAATGGCTTTGTCCATCGGGAAAGAGAGGTGATACTTTTATACAGATTAGCATGAAATTGTGCCCTATACCCACTTCGGCTAAAAAAATCTACAGGACTTACTGCATCCCGCTTTGTAGCTGAAACCAGGAGGAAGAAGGAATCCTTGCTGTGCAGCTGCTGCTAGCGTTCGTTGGTCTGGAGGGAATACGGGAATCATTAATGGAGGCAGCTGACCCTGAACAGGAGAGGGAAAATCAAACGTGGAATTTTTTCTGGGGAAAATGTCTGCTTACATGCTTTCTCTTACTTCTGACCTGAGAGGCCAGGTCTGAATATGCTCCTCCATCATGGGGTGTTCCAGTAGGATCAACTATTTAGCCTCATCTTATTTACCAAAGCACTTCATATGAATTACATTAATCCAAAATAAATCAAAAGATTCCACTAATGCATACCTATATTCCAACTAATTATTCCCCCCACAATCCATAATGCCTCACTTCTCCTTGACTGCAGGGTGGGTTTCTCTTCTCATTTATTGCACTGTGTAACAATATCTCTGTCTCAGACAATACTTTTCACCCTGACTGAGCCCAAAACCAAAGATACACACACACAGAAGTACAAATACGTGCATAAGTAGCGTACAGCACAGTCAGTACTATTTTTCTGCCCATGTATCTGCACTTATTCGTACATGTGAAAAGATAAAGTCTCTGAGATGGAAAGAAAAAAGGCTGAGACACTTTTTTCACAAATATATAAAACACAGCGACGTCTGAAGCGTTAGCTGTTAAACTCTGCACAGCAACTGTACACAACCACGCAAGTCAGGAAATGGAAAATATTATATTGTAAGTGGATACTGCAGAGGACTTAAGACACGCAGAAATTAGTCATCAAAACTGGAAGTTGGCCATGGCACAACCTCTAATACTATTGCTTTTACCCAGTTCTGTCAGAGTTTTTAATTGCTAGAAATGGACACCATCTTTGCATTTCACACAGATGAGAAACAAAAAGTTTGCTAGATTAAAATGCTAAATGTCTAGTTTTAACTAAAAAACCCCACTGTACTGACCAGATCAGTCAGTAAAGGGAGACTGACTAATTTTTTAGGAGAGGTCATCTAGATTTTTAACAGCACTGTAAAGCTGAGCCGTCAGAGGTAGATATATTATCAGACTAAAATTCAGTTTGGTCTGTAGCCTTAAGAAACAAGGAGAATTAGGACATTGATAGACAAGTTTTTTTGGCCACAGGTGTAAGAAGGTGTTACTCCCTTCATTATTGCCTGCACAGCAGAACCAGCAAAAGAGAACCTGTGCCAGCTCCTTTGCTGCCAAAGTTCAGACTACAGCACCTTGACCTAATTTTATTTTAATTTAATCTCCTGTAGATCCAGGAGATGTCTCAGTTCACCCAACACTGTTACAAGGCAGAAGAGTGATACAAAATCTGGGATTGTAACCTCTTAATTTATGCCAGAACCTGTCAACACTCGCGGGTGTGCTGACTGCATCTTTACAGCCTCAAACAATTTGCAAGGATGGAGTTCAAGAGCACTGTTGATGGACATAATCCACTGTGGAAGATTAAGATTGGGAATGAAGCTAGAATAGATGCAGCTCCACTCACTGAACTAACTTGAACCATTTTTTGGTACTTCAGTATTCTCCTTTCTATTCTGATCCTGTTCAACAGAGGACATACGTACTTTTAACTGGACTGCTGGAGAAAAAAAAAACCAACATAAAATGTGATTTCTTCTCTGTCACCCTAGAACTGTCCAATATCTGCCTTTTCTTCATGTGTTTATTTTTTGTTTGTTTTGTTTGGGGTTTTGTCTTTTTCTTTTAAGGCAAAGTAACTGTATTCTTTTAGAACAAAAATGAACAGCCGTGTGGAATTTTTGCATAGTACTCTTCTTCGGCAAAAAGCCACAGAACTTTTTTTTAAATGGTTTCCAAGGATGAAAGTGACTTTGCCAAGCAAAGAAGCTTCAAAACAGGACTCAAAAACACTAATAGAAAGACAGATGGTTCTACTAAGAGCTTTGCTGCCAAAAAAAATGTTAAAAAAAAGGGAAAAAAATGGAGTGATGTTATTGAAGCTGACTGCAAAGTTCTCTGATGACTGCAAATACTCTTGTCCCACTGCAAGTGTTAACTCTGCCTCCAGGGCTAATAGAACTAAAGCACCACACACACACAAATTGTCATTGCCAAGCCCACAATGTAGCACAAGTCTGCACTTGATTCCAAGTGACTGCCAAATACACGAGCAAAACACCACACTGAAAAATTCCCATTTAGGAAAACATTTACCAGGAAAATGCCCTTTCTTCTTAACTCTGACTGCTGCATTTCATTTTTTCAAATTGCTGCTCCTCTTTATCTCTCCAAGGGGCCTTATACCCACTAATTTCAAATGACACAACTCCGCTTGTGTTAAGGAGGTAAGAACTATATAGTGATGAGGATGGTTTGCATGGATACAGAAATAACGCAGTCAAAACAATGTGATTTTCATTCCAGGATGGAATGTATGTAGCACGACTCAAACAGCTACACTTCATTTTCTCCCAAATACAAATAAGTGCAAACAATCATTTATTTTAATCCGATTACCTGACACAATACAATACAAATTACGGACTCTTCATTTTTATGGCTCATTTAACTACTACATTTTAACTTTTGCTATGTTTATTATTATTACTACTTAGAAACACTACAATACAACTGTTTCAAGTGGCACAGAATACAGGCCCTCCTTCTGAGTTTTACACGAAGGCTATTTTCCTCTTTTTGTTTTAGGTTATTATTACATCACTTACATCTCTCACTAATGTTTTTTATTATATAGTTTACATACTTTCCAACGTTTACTTGACGGTAATTTATTGACACTGCGTTTCTAATTTGAACATACTGGACTGCAAATCAGAGCTATTTTTTTAGGCCCTTCAATTTGTTCTGCTAATGGACATATATACGTCCATAAAAAGAAACACATCTTTACCTATCTAAAAATAGATATATCTGATAAGACTCTCCACTTGCCAGTCTCTCTATGTGATAACCTCTTCTTAGTTGTCATTTCCTAAAGGTGAAGATTGTAGGTTAAATCCTCACAAAATTCCCAATGGATTTAATGGGCTACAATTTCACCTTGTACCTTCTTACCTACTTTATGACGTTAGTCTGGATGATACACATACAATCTTCCAAGGGCCTTTTTTCACTACACATACTATTGCCACCATGTCAACTGATCACACAGTTCTCAGTTCTTTCCTTTAATTTGAATGCCATCACCACATACCAGATTAACCAGAAATACTCTTGCACTGCATGACAAACTGTAGAGGCATGGTATGCACAGAAAAGGCATACAACATGCATAAAATAACAAAGAAATGAACCAAACGTCATGAGAGCCATAGTATTCTATAAAATCAATTCACTAGTCAAGGCATTCATACTTCCATTCACCTATCTCTGACAAGTAATTTGGGGCAAGATGGAAGCCCATGCTGCAATGAAAGACATAAACCATACCACTTGACATTTAGTTTATGAGAAATAACTCCCCTTAAAGAAGCAGATACATGAGAGTTCAAACAGTCCAAGAAACCAGAAGTTCTCTATTTCATAATGAGGACAGTACGTCATCTTCTGGAATGGCAAAGTATTTTAGGAGCAGAAGAAATTGCAACCAAGTTTAACGTAGAGCCCAAACCAAAATCAGGGACCCTTCATACTTGCCACTGAAAATCCAAAAAGGAGATCAGCCTTAAAGAACTTATCAATGAAAAAAAAAATATGATCACATGAGAAACAACTAATAGTATATCTACTGTCTAAGTGGGAAACTGAAGCATCCAGACTTGCACGTAGAGATTTTCAGTTTTGGGAAGTGCCTCACTGTATCTTTACTTGTTTCAGTGCCTTTGAAAATCTGCCATCAAGTGACTTATCCTTATCAAAAGAAATTTGTTAGTAAACTTGGAACCAATTCAAGCTCCTGCTGGGATAGCATCTTTACAAATCTGAGCATGTCCTTTATGACTTGACCATAACAAATCCAACCACACAAAGATGTGCATTCAGTGTAGTCACAGCTAAGATTCCCAGCATTCCTAGCTTTATTATAATTGTAGAATTTCCGCCTAAATTCTGGTCCCCTACCTACTTCTAGGAACATACTGTGGTTACCACAGCTACCTAAGCACTAAGTAGTATGTTTTTAACAGTTACCCCTACTGTTTGTTACTAGCTCCTGCTGTGACTTATATAAATTTAAATTGCAAACACTTGACAACTACAGTTCTCTTTTTCTGTAAAATGTCACGTGAGCTTTGGGTCCCTACATAAATAGCTACAAAGACAAAATAGTTTAAGGAAACATTAACGTTGCAAAGTTAGGCATTCAAGGCTTAAGAAATGCCCGAATCAAGAGAGCGTGCATGACTTTATTTTGGTCCTTTATGCCCATGCATCCTGACACAGTCTTTAATTAAAAGTTTACAACTTATCCCCTCACATGACTCTTACTTAGTCTAGCAGGCTTACAATATTTCTCAAGTATCATAAACCCATACCTTCAACAAATCTAAACCCCTAAGATGGCAGCTGCTATTGGTTTTATTTATTTTATCTTTATACACTTCCATCAGTTCCATTTCCGCAGTTGCTCATTACATGTTTATTAGCATAAACTTTTATAGAAGTTTTCCTCTCTCCAAGGTAAGTATTTCAATACACTTCCCAACATCCATATATAACACTTTCCACTGAGAGGCGAATACTGATCTTCCACCCACTTCTAGTTCTTCAGAAGCAATTCTACCCATTTTGGTGAGACTGATGACAGAGTAACAAATTACTCAGTGTGAATAAGAATGGCTGCTAAAAGCAACACCCCCTTCTCTAAAAACTGAGAAAACTCTAAGCAGTACTTTATCTTGAGCCATTTAGAAGATGTCCTTCAAGAGCTGTATGAGCGTCTTTGCTGAACTGATCTCATACGTGGCTTCTTCATGTAGAAAGTGTGACTAATTTCTGTTTTCATTTGAGTTATTCTCAGCTGCCTCAAAGAAGTTCAGATTTTACATTCCTAGAATAGTGGATGCACATTAATAATTCTGTTAACTTCAAACTGTTGTATGTATATCTTCTTGCCTGCAACTTGTTTATAAGCTAAGCATCTCTTCTACTGTATATAAAATAATGTAATGTACATTTATCATGCAATAACATAAATCTGTCCTTGAAAAATTACATGTTTAATTGCATCAGTCTCCCTTCTTCCAGAAACACTTGGCTCATGGTGGTACACACTATGCTGAAGGACCGGATTCTTTAATTAGCGTATGTGTTGGCCATCTCTCTCTCTCTTCCCAACACCCCCCCACATCTATCTTAAGGAAAATAAAAATATATGTCCTCATATAACTACAATCTGCTATTTTCCCTTACAGTGACGTTTAAAATAAAAAAAGAAAACGTTGTTCTCCTCATTCTCTTCCCTAAATTGACATGTGTGTCCTAAATCTATACGGCAGGGCAACTTGCCTATCCAGGTAATGCAATGATCACTCTCCTACTGAGTTTGAGGTGGCTTTTTATGGGGTGCTTTGTGAGTGCTTAAGAAGCAAAACCAGAAGGTGGATGCCAAGGAGCAGAGATGCAGAGAGGAAGACACGGACAAGACAGCCAACACACCCATTCCATCCCATGCTCTGGTGATCTAATGCTTTGCTTTCTCTACTGAGGAGCAACTCAGTCCTCTGCCAGACATACTGCTACAGGGGATCCTGACAAAGGACTTTGTGAAGTTTTTTTCCTAATCTCTACCTTAAAATTTTTCTGCAGTGGATGATTTGGGCCCTAAATATTATTCCTCCTTTTGCTGCATAAGAGGCTTACACAATTCATACCAGTACTTACCAACATTCATCCTGCTTGAACATCTCAGTTCATTCAACAGTATAGCACCTCACAGTTGTTCACAAACAGTGATACTGATCATAGAAAAATATGCTCTCATAGTGGTGATCTTTTAAGAATAATAAAATAGGCTATTTAGGGAGACACCCCAACTTCCCCACGTCCCCCATTACAACTCCACTAGCATAGAAGAGCTCTATTTGGAGTGACAGTGTAGAAAACATTATTAGTTTGATAGAACATGGAGATACTCCTTAACAAGTCATAGTTGGTATGTGTGCAACTTCGCTCATGGAAAACACAAGGAATAAACTTTTAGGAAAACCGAAATGCATCTCAGAGAATTACATAAACATTTTTCATTTTGAAAAACCAAGGCTTTTCAGGCTGTCTTTGCTCAGTCCTGCAAAAGAATCCAGGTGTCACTACTGGCATCCATCTCAAAGTCATCTCATCATGAAGTCTGTAAGTAATACTAAATGAACACATGCTTAGCCTTTTTAACTGAAGTGCAGAGAAGTGCCTTAAACTGAGAAATAATAAGATAGTAGCTGTTTTCATGTCAATAACTTCCTTCCAAAGGCTTCCCTCCTCCACTTCATACTACAGAGCAAAATGTGCTGGTGAGAGACAAACACCTTCAGTAGCACTTTGAAGCACATAAGCCAAAAGGACCTTTTGCATTAAGGAACATATCTTGGATATCGCCAAGGGAAGAAGCAGTATTACTTATTCATTTATTTAACTAAAATTAAGAATTTCAGAACACTTCTTTTATATTTGATTTGGTATAGAAAAAACATACAGAGGAGGGAAAAGTAGTAAGATGACTTTTTCCCATTTGGAATGACATGTAACAAGTATCCATGCTCGTGCCACTTAGCATGTAAGTCATCTACAGAGTAATTCTGCCACAAAGGCATATGAACAAATAGCCTAAAGGAAAAAGAAAAGGCCAACTGAAATAAAAAGAACATAAACTGAACATAAACTGTAACTCATTCCAATATGCTGCTGTTTTAAGTCAAAAGCCTAAGAGTTTATGCAGGAATGGCTGCTCCAGACTATACAACACTCCAGTGTGTGGGGTCCTCTGGCAAAACCAGGACTTTCAGAGCAAGCTACTGTAATTCAGGTAACTGCTATACTGGAAGACTGAAGCGTGCTCTCAAAAGAGCCCTTTCTAATCCAAGCTCAAGAGCAAAATTCAACTAATATGCTCTTTTCCTTTTTCTAGAAGAAAAAGCTCCATTATTTGTTCAACTGAGCAATTTGTTTCATGAAGAGGCTAAAGTTAGCAGAGGAGACAGAATTGACTTTTGAGGTATGATGACCAGTGTTTGGGCCAAACTGACTTATTTCACCTTACTTAATATTCACACAAATACTGTATTTCTCATGCCATAGCTTACAAGCACTTAGGTAGGCGCCTTGTTTAAATGTTAGTACCCTTCCTAGAATAAGCCAAGACTATAATGGAAAGCTGCCACAAACTTGCGGCTGTCGATGCTTCTGATTTAAATGGTATATTGTCCTCTATTTGCATTTTTGCTGGCTAATAACAGCTTGCTCCTAAATATAACTGTCATGTAGGAAGAGTCAAATCTGCAAAGTCACTCCCTTCAAACTGGAAAATCTATGAACTTACATACTACCTCACAGCATTTGATGGAGCATGCAGCTCCCAGATGCTTGGTTAATGCTTTTCCCAATGATGTCTGGACGAGCACTCATCACTCTAGCAGTAAGCTATTCAGTGAAACATTTGTCAGTGAAAAGAAAACAGGTGTGAGATTTTTTGATGTGTTTTAAAAGACAGCATGTAGGATAATTCCTTGAGCCACACATGTGTACTGTTTTTTACAGTTAACTGATCTATTATATATTGGTTCAGTTATTAAAATTATAACGAACTACAGGGTTTTTTGTACAAGCCATACAGAATGAGAGACAAAAATAAGTATACTTCCCTTGTCACTGTTCATACCAGCTTTCCAGAAGTCACCTGTATACTTTTTCCTTATGATTTTCCACACTGTTTAAAGAGGCTGAAGTGGCTGGGTTTTGTGCATGTGTGCTAAACTTAGCTCTCTTTCTTTTCAAAGTCATTTCCTTGGTATACCCAATGCTCACATTTTACCAGATCAAAAGTCTTTGCACGGGAGTATCATTTATTGTTGTCAAAAGAGCTCTGGAAAGAAGGTCCAGTATTAACTACTAATGCAGAGGAAGCACAGCAGAGCAAACAGGATAGTTTTTGTCAGCTCTGTCTTAAATGGGGGCTGTTTCTATTTCAGGCTGTTAAAAATAGTGACAGGTATAATAGTCAAAAGAGGTGTGCAGAATCTAGAGGACTTCTCCTGTAAGAGCACAGGGGTTTTTTAAACATATACAATGTTGACTCTGCAAATCTTAGTATTATTAGTCAATGGGTAGACTATATGAACAAGTACAAATGGGAAGGAAGACTCAGCACTAGCATGGGAGGGAGAGAAAAGAGGAAGAGGAATCATCCAAGACTGACTTTTCAAGAACTTCTGTGAATGTTGGAAATCAACAGATTCAGGTAAGGAAACAAATTACAGCATTACACTCCATCACATGAAGCAAGTCTGGCTCCTTTTTGGCAGATGAATTCTGTGAGCTGGGAAAAGAAATGCCCTACCATGCTGCCTCTTCAGGCCTTTTGAGGTGCTTTTAGGCACCCGACACTATTTTTGTGAATGTTTTCATGCAAAGGATCCAAACAGCACCATAAAATGCTTGGCTATAAACCCGCCGAGGATCGTTTTCAGGTTGAGAATGCAGCTTAGGTAAAGAAACACATTTATTCTACCTGTCGTTCTTACTCCTATGTAGACTGAAGTGATGTAGCTTTTGATATGTGAACCTACTCATGAAAGATACCTTCAGTGTATTTTCCCCAAAAGATCAAGAGATGAGTGGGAAGAGTGAGGCTGATGCCATTACACTTAGGCAAAGCTGACTGGTATTTTTGGTCATAGTCAGAGTTATGCAGAGGCATCTGTGTTAAGGCCAACTGCTACACCTCCCTCTTTACCCATTGTTGATTTTTCCATAACATACTCAAACACCAGTAAATAATTATTTTGATGTATAAATTGCAGCAATATTTTTCTTGTATACTGTCCTAAAAAAAGAACTTTTTAACCTCTAAAAGCAGGGAGAACACTTCCAATATTAAAACCACTGCATTTAAGATGGTATATAGATAAAGACAAGTGCCATGACCTCATTTTTGACATGATATGGTAAAGTCCAAATTCATGAACAGATCAATATCTAAGGCCTAAACCACTTAATAGTTGACTGCCTTCTTTAAGAGACTTGTTATTTTATTAACCCTAAGGCACTCCTGGAGAAAAGCTGTGAATCAAGAGTAGTACTCAGCCCATTGTTCAAACACTGCTTGATTAAATGAGGGACCATAAAGTAAGAGAGGATGAAATACAAAGTAACTGGGTACGCTGTGGTACTTCAGTGGAAAATAAAAGGTTTGCAAGGCAAGCCCATCTCTCATACGGATCTTCCTTCATCCCCACCACGGCAGGCATGGTAGGAACCAGTAAAGGGAAGTAAACCCTAAACTCTTCCTCTGTTCCTGAAATGATACCCCCCCCCCTAATGATCTTGCACTGCAGTATCACCACAATCTGGCCTTCTATTTCAACTCTTCCACTGCCACTCATGAATCACTCATATCACTTTGCTTGTAATGATTCTATACATAATTACAGTAAAATACTTAAGTCTCATCAATAATATGAAACAATTCTACTTTTCTAACCCTTAACGCAGAAATCTTGCTTACTCAAATTAGCTGACACAGAAGACAAGGAGATCATAAAATTGTGCCTTACAATAACTATTTCTTGTTTTTGTTTGGGGTTTTTTTTGTGACAATTTCCTTAATATGATTTAAGGTAATATTACAATATAGAGAGGAAGGGGTATTCTTTCAAACAAAACCCCAAGGTTTCAAGATGTGGTTTTCACACAGTATCTCTTTGGCAAGTGGAATATCACTAATTAAAAAAAAAAAACCCACAGAATTTTAATGTGTAGGCGGTGGGCAAGAAACAGGAGTTATTTAATATCATGTAGTGGGCAGAAATTCAAAATCCGTTCGGCTGCTGAATAGTGCAATGCTATAAACAAACATGAAAGTCTTATCAAAGTCATCCACTTAAAACCATGCTATCTAGAAAGAGAGAAAAAATATACAGAAAGGACGCAGACAACAAATTCCACATTAAAAGCCTGTACCTTCTCTTGGTTTCTTTAAATTGAAAGGTTGAGGGACGTAGTTAATAAATCCTTATACAATCTAATATAGTACAGGAAAAGAAGCATTCTTCATGGTCTAGGCAGTGTAGACTTTGGCAGAACTGGGTCTGCTCAGAAAATCTTAGGATTAAATCCACTGATTAAACATTTTGAATGCCCCCTCTTTTTCCCAAATTTATTATTATTAAATCAGATACATGTTTCTGCACATGTCTGGTCTCCAGTGACACCAGTTTCAGAGCACCAGTTGCTACAACACTTCAATGTAATTCTTTCCTGAAGACAATTTTAATATTCTTTAATTATTATTTTAATTTTTATTATTAATATAGACTGAGTTTTATTGCTTACTACATGATCTTAAAAACGCCTGCACTTAAACATGATGGACAAATGGCCAGGAAAACTAAGACCAAACGATAGTGGAAACCTCTGTGGAAAACACATTTCCAGTATTGGATAGCCTCTAATTACTGCCCAGGGAAATGCACAATAAAGACCTCTTTTCAATCTTTCAGCTGTTCAGACTTGTTTCTGACTGTTCCTTTTGCCAGTGGAATTGCTCCTTAATACAGTTTAGTTTTACCATCAAAAGTTTGATTTCAAAAGTGAAATGGATTCAGGTTGCAGAAGAAAGACTATTTAAATAGGTACGTAGCCACTCTTACATTAACGTCCTGATGCTTTTTTTCCCTTGTTACCAAAATCCTCATATGAAAATGTTTTTTACATGTTTTGTTTGGGAATGTTTTTTGAATAGAACTGAAGACAGTCTTTCATTTTGTGCTACAATTTGGTGACAGCGATACAGTTAAAGCACAATTAACTGTAGATACAATGATAAAGTTTAGACATCGGATCATCTGATTTCAATGTACAGCCAGGTAGCCAGCTATCAAAATCCTGCAGCTTGTTATTGCACTGAATTGCAGGCACAAAAATTTTGACTGCTCTAATCATTTGTCTTGTTTTAGTTTGCTGTCTCCTTCAGATCTTGTCTTCCTCCTCCTTTATTATTAAAAATATGAGGAAAAAACAACAAAAGAAAAAAGAAGGAAAGACTAAATGTAATTGTTTCTTTGTCACTTCTAGATATGGACCATGCAATGGAGAAGAAAATTGTCTACCTCACAAGAGCACCTATCATCATAAATCAGTTTTTAATTTTACTGGTGGATTACAGCAATCAGATAAATATTTGCTGACTGCCTCCCCTGTCTATTGCTCTTTGAATTGGCTTGGCCCAGGTTTTAGTTAGGTGTGGGAGTCTTCCCTACCTTACAACTCCCAGACAATATCTGATTGCTATGCAGTGGGGAAAAATATAATAGCATTCACAAAGCAGAATACACACATAATATATGAAGTACAGGATCTCACAAGAGGGGGAAAAGTACAACATAATGAAAATGAATAGTCATTGGCTATTTTCTTCCTAGTCTGAAGTAGTTCTTGAATGTACAATATTTTTTTCTGTCTTGACTGCCTTTAAATATACACATACTATACTCCTAGTTCAATTTTTAAACCACTATAGGTATTAGAGGACAATTTACATGTGATTTGCATTTTTTTTTCTGTGCCTGTGGTTTTGGTAAGTCTTCCAAACCTAATGACTGTTCTTTTGGCCAGCAACATAAATGCTGTAATCACACAATTATTGTGCTGGGAACAGTTTAATTCAGCATTTTGTTCTCAACCACAGAACAATTACTCAACAATTTTGGTTAACCATACTAGCTCACTGCCTGGAGAGGAAGCAGAATATTCACAAGATCTATTGTCTTACATAAAAGCAGTCAGTAGATTCTTATCTATTACAACTTTCCAGCATCTCTTTGCTCTTTGGGGTGCTTCCACATACTCCCAGTTAATGAAAATAAATTACTAGCAGCACACTGTATTCACTTATTCATCTCTATCTGTTGAATGCTTTTAATTGTGCATTTGCGTATCAAAGAGAAAGGTGGATATGATGTGACTGGGAGAGAAGGATATAACAGAGCACTGTAAAAAACTCCAAAAATACTACCGTGATGTTATCCATCTACTCTATTCTAAACATAAACCATGGCCATTCCGGACTCATTTTTAAGTTCTGCTCTCAGACAACCATTTCTCTTTAGCAATAAAAGGAATTTTCTGATCAATTAATTATTCCTAGTACTTTCGATACTGAAACACCGCTGGCTATAAAGTACTCCTGAGATCTCTTTAACCACAATTTGAGACAGAGAACAGTTTCAATCCAGAACACAGTCTCTGGGGCTGGATGTTTGGTACAACTATAAATCAAGGGCTTAAAGTTCACTAATGCAAATCAGTAATTCTATTTTGCCGTATTTAGCACATGAGCAGTGTGTCTCTTTTTGCATGAAGTCCAGCTTCAGCAGATGTGGAGAAAGACTTTCTCTCTCCTGAGATGTGGAAGACATAGCGTGAATTGCATTAAGGAAACAGAAGCCCTAATCCAGTTCTTTCAATTTCTTGGACAGCTTTCACCAGGCTACTGAATGAAAAAAAAAAAAAAAAAAAAGGAAAAAAAAATTTAAAAAATTAAGGACTTATTTAACTTCTGTATGCTACAAAGGAAGCAGGTATACTTTATGATCCCATACTGTGCTTCAGGCACCATGCCTGTTGGTTGAGCCTTTCAGGTGATGCCAATGCTGCTCTGCCTTGCTTCTGGATATAGCGATGGCCCTTAGGCAGGAGCTAAGCATTTAGGTATTTGGACTGGAGCAGTTTCAGGGCATGCACAGAAGGACAAATACAGGGAACTCTCGGATCGCATCAGCATGTGCTATGTATGTTTAGATGCCCCCAAAGCTTCAGATCTCATGTTTGAACTTAGGCTCTTAGAGGGTCTGTCTAAATGATGGCTGGACAGGATGTGCATATGAACTTGGGAAGCACTCTTCGGTCCCTCAATTTTGATGTCCCAAATTCTATCTAAGTCATCCAGGTAAGAATTCTAGAGGAAATGACTTCACCAAACAATGTTGCAACTATGTTAGAGGTCCTAATACTGTTCTCATATTCTTCACAGGCAAGGAAATAAAAAGACAGCAGTGCTATACAACAACACGTTGTTTGTGTATGTGCATGGACATCATTAATGGAAAACAGCTGCATTCCTGGGGCCAAATGGTTTTGAATAAAACAACCATGGGGCTCCTTGGCACCTAAAGGAATGATTTAGGACATAAATTGCTGGCTTACCGAATGGCCTTGAAACCTGTTATGTTTATACAAGCACATTAGTAACACTTTAATATCCCATAACAAATCAGTAACTAGAAATACGTCTAACATGTGGTAAGGCAAATGAAAACCTACGTAAAGTCTTTGGGTACAACACCTTTCTCCAAAAAGAAAAGGATTATTTTAGCAGTTCAAACCCAAAATATTTTGCCAGTGAGTTTGTTCATTAAAATGTGATCCATTCTAAACACATCAGGTCCCTTTAAGACTAAAAGTCAGAGCTGTGTGCTTTGAGCCTTTTCATCAAGATGACTCATTCATTCATGGGAAGCATGGATTGTATGGCTGGCTTATGGCAGCACTCTAAATTAGTACTCACACAATGGAGAGCTTATACAATTGCAGTAGTCCATATCCAGTAAAACTGCCTTAGTGCCTTGAATAATGGGCCTTGCTAAGTCTCTAACAGTTCTGTAAGCACCTCTAAACAGCTGCACACAACACATGACCTGTGCCATCTTTACAATGCCTGTTAACAAAGAAAGCAAGCTTTGGGAACTATTTCCTCTGCACCCTCACCATTGGACAGCATGAATCCCTTTGCTTTTTAGAGAACAAGGGGATTTTTTCCCCCCCTTCTTTCT
>NW_010126996.1:3844-48541 GCF_000699245.1 Pterocles gutturalis | reverse complement strand
CCCCCCTTTTTCTTTCTTTCTCCCCCCCCCCCCCTCCTTCCCTTTCCAATCAGCTCTCCACTGATCATCCTTCACACTTTAGCCTCTGCCCCAGAATACTCCGGACAATAGTACTGATTCCATCTGTGCTCTCCATTAAAGCCCTCGTAATCCTCCTCTGAACAGCTGGACGCTCAGACTCCACACACAGACACTCCTTCTGTGGAACAGTTTGGCTACAATTACGCTGAGGCTGTGCTTATTTCAAGTTCCTGCCTGCAAATGCCTTTCGGAGGGTCCCCTAGGGCTGCACGGCAGAATGTCCTGATGCAACAAATTTAACAATACGTCGAGACAGACCCAGGCTCAGGCGATAATGTGGTACTTCGTCACCTCAGTGCCAAGCAGCACTTAGAAGATATTTTTTAGACAAATTACAATATTTATGACAAGCTTCAAACTCCCACCATGTCATTAAGTAATCATGAAGAAGCATCTTCAGTTAATCAAATGGTTTCGATAACTTTATTTCAACGTCAGAAGCACTGCAATGCCTATGTTTTCCTTAGAAGCCTTTTTCAAGAGTTGCAGTAGTTTGGCTCTCTCCTGGAACAGCACATATTCAAGAGAATGTTCTGACAATGTCTGTCATGGCTTGAAACAACAGAGTGTTAGGGCAACACCAGTAGAGCACACCCACAGGCTGATCTAGCTGCGTACTTTGATTTTTCCAGAGACTTAACTTTGCTCAGGCTCAACCAGTGGAATAAGTCTCCACTACATCTCACTTCAGAGAAGAAATACGTTAAACATGTATTCAGAAAAATACGAGAGTAACTCTAAGTTAATGATTTTTGCAAGAAGCCTATGCTGATATTCTAATTAAAGTCAATAGTGAGTCCTACAGATCTAAGTGCATCTAATGCATTACAATGTAAGTGTATGTTTGTCTGTCTGTGTCTGTATACACACACGCATCATCTGTGCCCATACAGAACCATAAACACACACATTCTTCCAGTAGATGTGTGTGCACACGTCTCACACACCACACAAGCAAATGTGGAAAGCTATCTAAAAATCTCATTTCTGGTATTTATTTTAAAATGTAAATGTGTGTGTATGTGCACATGTACTGATATTTACACATATATATATATATATACACACAGTACCCACGAAACAGATGCCCCACGCACAGCAGTCCACACCCATATGCAAGCATATAGGCATGCATCATACAAGAGATGGTGATACCCAAGGGAAAATTTAAAGCAGAATGCAAACAGTATTTATCACACACCTCTGACAGTTTCACTTGCACAGCATACACTCTCCTGTCTGAACAGGGACAGAACCGGATAACCCCAAATCTCTCAGAAGTGTACTTTTTCTGCAGCCAATTGACAGACACATGCCTGGTCCTTCCTAACTTTCATATAATATTACTGAACTTCCATATTACCCATACTCAGTCCTAGGCCAGAGGGACTTCTGAGCTTCTCTATTTTGTAACCGATGAGGGCTAAAATTAAAGTTTTTAATAACAAAAGGGGAGGATTCACCATTCCTAATTTGGCCCATAACCCCTGTGTGTAGCCTTGAAAAAACTCAAGACATTTTATTCCAATCATAATGTTATTTATGGAAAAGCTATTTCAGGTGAGTTTTGTAAGTTTATTTGACTTACGTCGTGAAGTAGTTTTACTGGTAGAAGGACTCAAAATGTATATCAATAATTTTCTAAAACACTCCAAAACTTATTTAAATTGATTTTTAAAAATATACTGCTTTCATACAATATGTTGCAGTATAAGGTAGTGTAAAGGTTTCATTGCTATTTGTTGAAGATATGAAGCATAACGCACAAGTGGCAAGTAGCACACCTCTCCTAAACAAGTCAGTGAACCCTCCCTACTACATCAGTCCGGCGTATATTTACTGCTTCCCTACATACATTCTACACGAGAATACAGACAGGCTATCCATAGTTAAGACCAAGATTGACTTTTTGTTGTAAACCCAAGAATTCTAAGTACACGGTTCAATGCACAGATAAATACCTAGATTAGGAACATTTTGACTAGTTCCCCCCATCTCATGAGAGGTCATTTATCCTCCAAAGTCTTTACAGGTGGTCGGCTGTCAAAGAATATACTTTCAGCTGAATTACAGGTGATTTGGCCAAGATCTTTTTGTGATATGGGATTTAGAAATAGGTGCTAATCATATTTTGAAAATTCCTCTAGGGCTCCGTCATGCCATATCGCTGTGTCCTAGAAACTTCAAATGAGGTTTATCCAAAAGATCCTGGCAAGATATGCTATAAGGAAAGGCATGTTTGGGAAGTAACTCTCAGGTGCATTAAGAACGTCAGAAAAGTCCGTCAGGCTCCAGCAGATTTTAAGGAGTGCCAAATATCTGAGGAGGAACTACACTTTAACTGAAAAGAAAAAAAAAAAAAAAAGTAAAAAAAAGTGTTCTCTCACGGTTTTCCTAGAGGAAACAGCCTTAAAAATATAAACAAGTTCCTAAGAGTTTTGTCACAGCATTTTTGCTAGATGCCTCTTCTTAACTGTTATCATGTGGGTTTTTTTCTTGCCTCTCCTAATCACCTCTGGCAGATAGTCCCCATTTCCTCAGACGTAAAAGCACCTGATAAAATAACCTGCAACCTTCTTCTTTTTTCTAATACTCACTGGTCAGATGGACACAGGTACTAACATTATGTCAAAATACCCATTTACTCTCACCTCCAGTGGATTCAATAACTAGTTGTCAAAACTTCTAGTTATGGGAAGGGTGTGGAAATATAAATTTCTGTTTAGGCACACAGAAGAAGCAGTTAGGAACGAAAAGCCAGAACAATAGGCTTTCCTCTGTCTTCATTTACCTGGCCTGAAATACCATGCCTAATCCTGGAAAACTAACTTGAAGCTCAATCTAACTGCCCACAAAGGCTTTCTGGGTTCTCTTTCCATTGTTTTTAAAACTAGGGTTCCCAGTCACTGCCCTGAAATGCTACAAGAGTTTTGCAGTACAGGTTCTTCAGCCATACCCCACTTCAGTTCCTTGCCTAAAATATTAATATTTTGTTGCTAGGTGGTACAGCCATTTTGGTAATGTTTTAAGTGTATCAAAGGAGAAGACACTGAGATAGAAACTGAGTGGTGTCTGAGCATTTACACCACACTGTCTTAATACAGGTCTAAACCACAAAGTTCTAGTCTCAATCCCAATCTCCACAATGAATCCAGACCTGGCGTTTAGGCTCAGCCTTTCATAAAAACAGGTGAAGGTCAGCTCCCATGAAAGTTGTACAATGGTTTGAAGGTTTTGGTTCAAACCTTCTTTAAACATAACGACAGCTTCTTTCATTTCATTGTGATCTGTTTACTAGATACAACACCCCATACTCCCCTCGTTTCAAGGGAGCTGGAATTTCACCTGATGGTACACCAAACAGTCAGCTCCAGGGTTGCTGCTGAGAACAAGCTTTTAGATATCATCTGTAGTTTCTTTACAGCTGAAAACCAATCTCTGACCTAGTGAACCACTGCTAGATTTACTCTACACGTTTTACTTGTACAATGCAGCCACTGACTGCATGAGGTGTGTGCCAGGAGAAGAATTTGGAGTTTTTCGTCTCCCACCTTTTGTGTATCACTTGTCTCCAAAGCTCCAAATCACTTCACTGCCCACCTCCCAAAACATGGCCTTTGTATAATGTGAACTGGATATTATAATATACAGTCACAATTACACTGTTTTTACTAAATAATACTATTTTTAGCCCATGAAACACCAGAAGTAAAAAAAAAAATCTGTGAAGATAATCCATTATGACTCAACTAAAATTCTGTTTACTTCAGTTTTACTGAGAGTCGCATGCAAACTGTTTATTGATATAACTGGAATTGTACTGAAGCAGAACTGCAGCAACACAGGAGGAAATCCAACCTAAAGCTCTGAGGCTGTAAAACAGGATGTTGCAGCAAACAATATTTTTATTTCAAGTAAATCTTTTCTTTCAGTTTCAGGTGTCCCACTTTTTCTCCCCTATTTCATGGCGAAATTCTGCACTGAGGTATACAAAATCAGTTCATACTGACACTGGAAGGAAGTACACACATGTGCAGGAGAGGAGAGATTTAATCTTTCCTGATTATGAAGTAATCTAACTTAACTCATCCATGTTTTCTTTGATACTACAACTAGCATGGAGAGAAATCCTAATGTATGTAACGTGCACACCAAGAAGATAAGACAGTCCAATGGCTGTTTTCTGCATGCTTTTTTTTCTAATAAAGTTAGCTAGACCACAACTCAATGTAATCCTTTTATTTGTAATGCCAGGGTAGCTCAAAAGTGTATAGAATGCAAAGCTTTTAGCTCATCGGAGGCAGAGACAAATATTTTCTTTCAATATGGACTGAATTCTTACATATGGAAGATTTCAGTCTCTTCTTTATACTGATAAAAATGAATGTGACTTCACACAGGTTCACCCTATCTTGGATAAAACTAATTTCTTTAAGAACTTCACAGAATGTCAGACCAGTTCACAGAAAACCACTTACGCCGATTTACACTAGATGATGATCTGACACAGGACTTTTAAGAGTCCCAGCTGAAACAGTCAATTCTGTAACATCCCATACTGTATACACAACATTAACCAGGATCAGCCAACAATCGTCCTTGATTCCTATGTAGATGTTCAGTTGGTATTCATAACATTCTTCACGCAAATCAAGGACAGTATTTTATCTTTAGAAGACACCGCATTTCTCTGGGTTTTATGAGAATATGCACTATTCTAGAGTGTGAAAAAGGATCACTGAGAATCCTGGAAAGATATATTAGACAAAATCCCATGAAATTTGTCTGTTTTAGGCTGCAAATCTGAATGATCTGATTTTCTGTACTTATGCTGAGCCCAGGACAAACCAGTGAATCCATCCATACAAAGCTCATTGAAGGTTTAGGCCCTTGCACATTGAGAGCACATAGAAACAAAATCAATTGACAGCATCCTCACCAGGCACTGAAAAGGCCTTGGAACTCCCAGTGGAAAAGTATAAGCAGTGATAAAGTAGGCAAGAAGCTAGAATTGGGTGGGGGAAGGAGGAAAATGAATATCCATTTTGGTAAATGACCTTGTAGTTCTAATTAAAAAATCATTTACAATCCACTAAACAGAAAAAACCTCACTACAAGCTCTGAGAAACATTTTAAGAAAACCAGGAACTCCATATAAACTTGTACTTGTCCAAGAGTAACTAGCTAAGCGCCTGAATTCCTGAAAGGCTGAATCTTGCAAAGAGAACAAGATAGGCCCATATTAAAACTTTTAATGACTTTAGTTAAAAAAAAAAAAAAAAAAAAAGGAAAAAAAAAAAAGGTGGAACTTTGCAGCCAGCTGGCTCCATACCGAAAGCCAGGCTGCACAGCTTGAACTTAAAGCTATCTTAACATAATGAATAAGTGCCAATAATTAGCATATGTAGTGTGAACAGGTTTGCTGGCACAAGCAAGTGAAAAACTCCAAGGTAAAGTTATTATTAGGGAGTAATTAGCTCTGTGAAGTAAATGAGTGAAACAATAGCTGCCAGCACTGACAATATGGCTAACATCTGACTATGTGGAAGATAACATTGTAAAGTATTGCTCCCTGAGCTAGAATCTGTTAATAACCATATGTTAGTGTAATTAATGCAGAGTCTTTCTGACCTGTTGTCACATAAGAACAATACTTTCTTGGAAACATTCAAACAGGCAGCCCCATGCTCGTGGATGGCAAAAAATAATTTGGGAAGTTGCTTACAAGCACCTTTTCTTCTGCATTTCTTTAAAAAGAACTAAAAACCAGTAAATGGGGGAAAAAATAAGGAAAAAACCATGCATGAACCGACTGCTTTCAAGGTTGATGGCAAAGATTTCAAACACTGGATCAGGGTTTTCCAGACCAACTAAATCAAACCCTAAAGAACACTCTTGGATTTTAGGGGTGCTTGCTGAGATCAAATTTTGTAATTTGATTATTTACACAGAGTGGCTTAAACCCTTTATCCAAAAAATCCTTGAACTCCAGAGTGTTCAAATCTGAGAGTGGGTTCTGAAATTTTTGGCTTGAGCCCATTTCTAAATTGAATAGATCCCTCCAGGTGTCTGACATTCATCAGACCTTCTGCCAAGGTCTTAATATATTGCTAGATAGGGAGGGTCTCTCCTTGTCCCTTACACAGCGCATTTTCACCTCCAAATGAGAGGATTTTGTGACTACCAAGTACAAGGCTAAAGATAATTTCTCTTGAGAAAGTACTAAAACTCATGCCCAACTTATGAATTTTCGTAATAAATGGCACCAATGCAATATTTTCCTCCCTTCATATCAACAACTCAAAATTTTTCAAAGAGGTCTAGTAAATAGTTTGCTCAACAAGCCTTACATAATTACTGTGTTTTCAACTCATTGTGCTGATGCAGTGTATCCTACAGAGTATGCATATCCCACAAAAAGCACCCTGTTACTGAAGCTCTCTGGTACAAAGACCTTTGTAATTTAATTTGACCATATC
Organism: Pterocles gutturalis; assembly: GCF_000699245.1. Taxonomy (NCBI): domain Eukaryota; kingdom Metazoa; phylum Chordata; class Aves; order Pterocliformes; family Pteroclidae; genus Pterocles; species Pterocles gutturalis. The sequence continues at coordinate 41,981 of NW_010126996.1, read as the reverse complement.
TCTATTCCAATTGAGCATCTCACACGAACCTTGTTAGAGCATGCACACTCATTGGCTCAGAGCAACAGTTTTATAGAGAGGGCAAACTGTGGTCATACATCCCAAAATAATAGCCTTCATTTCCTAAAGAAAAAGCTTAGCAACTTTAAGAACCTGGCCATATTTAATTTCAGCCTAAAAAAAGAGAAATCCCAAATTTAATGCAAACTTGTTAGTACTTTCAGTTCTCCCTTTTTAGTGGGGCAACCTTAAAAAAATTAAAAAAGAAAAAATTAAGGTTTTTTTATGCTTCACAGGCTATTACGGCCAGGCAAAGGAGTCCTACATGTCTGAGATCTCATACATTCATCTTCTCACTAAACGTCTGTTTAAGGCTTGTGTGATCTACCTGTCAGCACTAGTGATCCATAAAGTGTTTGAAACTCCTGTCACAAACCTCAGTGCTGGTTTGATCAGAGGCTTTGTGCACACTAATCACCCCCTTCATCTTTTCTAATGTTAGGAGAAAAAAAACACAGCAAGACTGTCTTCCAAACCTGACTGTAATTAATCTTTCCATGGGGGATCCTGCCTGGTTTGAAAAAGCAAGATCTGATGGGCTGCTGCTCTTTTTCTGCAAGGGCCTTATTTTTCCTACCAGGCATCTTTACACTTGAGTGGTACCCTTTACAAAATACTTTAACTATATCCCAGTGACAGTGAAACAACCTTCAAGATCATCTTATGAATGAAACCACTGGTAACTTTGCTGAGAAAAAGAGACCAATGAAAGGAGTCTGACAGAAGCATGTTTAAACTATTCTCTCTTTTTAACTGCATGGGAAAAAAAGGGAATCAGAGTAAGAACTGGTCCCCTTTTCATGTCTCTCCTAAACTGCTCTCTTCACTAATAATCCCGCCGCTACCTTTCTTTTACTCAGCTGCACACAAACGTACTGAAAGCTGCAGGAGTTCCCGAGAGGGAACAGATAACATCAGGTGCTTTTTGGTTTTATTACAGCTTGCCTTTTGCCACTATCTGCTTTCTGTGGCATAAGGGGAATGAATGCTGTGTGTGAACCAGACTACAATTCAAACTATACTTTTGATGAGGCCCATACTGAACAGGAATGGAATGAGTAAGTGTAAGTTTACTCACATCTTTCTGATAAAGGAAGCTTCCTCCACTCCTCAGCATCCCTGAGTCCAGGCATTAGTAGCAACTTAAAGTCTAGTGAACAGACAGTAGGAAGCAGAGAGAAACTGATGCTGCAAAACCAAATTTGGGTACATATTTCATAGCAATCCTGAACCTAAGTAGTATCAAAAGCCTTGAACATACATGGACAAATTAATCCATGAGTAGGCAGAGTTCATTTGGATAATTAGCTATCCAGAAGGAAGAACTTTACGGATTCGTGCAATAAAGTATCAAGTGATTGGTGGAAGGTGACTACCGTGACCACATTGATGCCCCTTATCAGCCAAGACTCTTCAACACAAGGCTGTGTCACACAAAAACACTAACTCTCAGAACCCAGGTGAATTCAGAGAGGGAAGTAAGTCAAGTGAATCTTTCTATTACTGTCATCGTTTATCAGTTATATTGCGAGAGAGTTCAGAGGACTCCAGAGGTTCAACATCTGACTATGCATGATCAAAGAGAGTCCTGCACATTCTTATATCTTTTTTAAAGACAAGACACCACAAGTGTGAAACATGGTAAGGTAGAAAGGAGTAAATGTCTACCAAAATTATTCAGGGTGCTGTGCTTGGCTCCAGTCTAAATTTCATGGGTTCGCTAGCTGCCTGCAGCTAACAGCAGCATTAAAATTTGAGGAATCATTTGGGCAATACTGAGGCTTGGACCATTCTGTAAATGTTAGTCTACACATTTGGGGCACTTTGGAATAAAGTGTAAGACAGGATAGGAAAAGTGAACAAAAAAAACAATGACATGAGCATCATCAGAACAACAGGATCAGAACAAACTATAAGAGAAAAAGTATGAGTGACAGATGTGTGAAGAACCTTGGAGAAAAAACACTTAACTTTAATTTCATGTTACGGAAAACAAAGAGCTAATGCCCAGGCTGAAGGAATGAGTTGTGTCAAATAATATTGTCAGAAGTTAAGTGACAACAGTAAGTGTTTGGAGAATGTCCTGCCAAGGAAGCAGGGAGACAATGGAAGTGTAATGACAATAGAAGACTCAGCAATCAAGTTGTAAGATTGACAAAGATGTGACTGAAAGTTTTAGGTGGAAGAAAACAAAAGTTGGATTTTAGAAATGCCATACCAAAATAATCAAGAAGATTTGGGACAAGAGACAGTGGATGAAGGAATCAAAATGGCTTCTTGGAATATCTGATCTGCTTGATAGGGAAGAAGATGAGGCTGCTACCAATAATAAAGTATAGAGAAAGCAGAGAAGCTTTGGGAATGCACCTAACGAGTTCATTTGAGGTTAGTGTCTCTGTCCAAGATTGATATTTCCTCTAGCTAGAGATTAAGGCATTTGAATCACAACTAATTTATCACCCTTCTTACTTGCTGGCCATGGAGGTGCACCTGATATTTCAGACTGGTGGCCTACACCGAAGCTTGACAGCTAACTGCTATAGGATACAGGTCAACATCCAGATAAACTCTGTACCATATAAACTTTGGTTATAGAGTAAGGACAGGACTAAACTGGTATCTTATCCAGTACACAATCCTATTGGTTTAAATCTAAATCTCATTGAGTAATTAAGAGTTCAGAAGATCTGAGATTCCATAGAGGATATAATGTGCTGTAAACAGTATCTTGCGCATGGACAGGATTACAATAATATTAAAGAACATCTGAACCATCCCATGTATTTCAAAGAAGGCGAGATATATCCATTCTTTACAATGTCATTAAAAAGCAATGATGTAACTAATAGAAGAGAAGGATTTCTCTTATATTTTCCTGCCTTATGCTTTCTAACCTTACCCCATCTCATCATAGTATGATAACATTGCTTGATCAAAGAATTACAGTCTTTGTTTAAGAAAAACAGCTCCTTCAGAGATAATTTAGATCTTCCAGTTGGTCATGTCTGAGGAAAGACATGGTCTTCTCTTGCTTAGCTGTAAGAATAGGTTTCTAGTAACAATAGGTTTCTACATCTTAACTTAAACAAGATCACTAACTCCTTCAAACTTCACCTTCCCATTTGTATGAGAACAATGCTTACGCTCAATGGTGTCCTGGGAAATTAAAAATAGCTTTTGCCTTTGCAGAGTTGTGTGCATGTGCACACACACACACACCTGAAGACAACAGGGTTTTCTTGCCCACTACCCTATGAAATCCATTCTCCTGAGGTTTATTGGCTTTGGAGGTGTACCTGCAAGCACCTATCCAAAACTGACAACCATATTTGTATTTGTTAACTTGAACACTGCTCTCCTGCATTTCTAAGGAAAACTGCTTAGGAGAGCTGGCTGAAACCTTGTCTGCAGAAGTACAAATAATTAGCCGAACTGGATGACACAGTAGCAGCAGTACAAAAAGAAGGCACTTCCCCTGCAGGATTCAGTGGACAAAGAAATTACAAACATTGGTCCCTCCACTGATTTTTGCCTTCTTCAGGTCATTCACACCTTTTCCAGTCCTCTGCAATGGAAATAAACACTGCAAGAAGGCATTCAGCAGCACTATCATATCCATTAAAGATGTGAGCAAAACCAACTGTATCATTATTATGCTGCAACCTAAGGAAAAACTAAGCAAACTGCACTTGATACACTCTGAAAAATATTACAATTAAAACCACTGCTGTCCTAGCGGTTTGCTCAATTGTCAATGCTGACTTACACAGGCACACACACAAAATGTTTAGCACAGAGACGTTAGCCCAACTGAAAAAAACTGCTTTATTCTGGTGACATATACTTTTTTTCAGTGGCAGCTATGAATAAAGCACTCACGAGAGAATCTCGAAAGGCTGGAAATTTCAGTGAACATCTAAGCCTCCTCTAAAATCAAACAGGCAGTCTAAGAAGATCCTGATTTCTTTCATATGTCTAGCTGCTTCTGACACCAACTGAACAAGAAATTAATTCCCATCCTGTTTTTCCTCTGAAGCCCAAGAGCACTTTCATCCTGCTCACAGTATATGAGGCTGCAAAGTAAAATCAGCATATGTTGTAAAGAAACATAAGTGAACTCCAGAAACGCAGAGAAGTATGTTTGTGAGTATGTGTATATTGAGGAGAAGGCAAAGTGCATAAAAAGGAGGTTAAAGAAAGTAATAACCTTTAACAAACACCCAGAAGGTTCTTTCTTGACCACTTGTCTTACTGAAATTTATTCTCCCAAAACAACACCTGCTAAAGACAAAGGGTTTTATTACTGCTTTTAATAGGTGCTGTAACAATTCCCTGATTTCAAAGACTTCATGCTTAAGATGCTTACGGGTAAAAACCTTAGTCTTTCACTAAAAAAAAATGTTTAAATGAAAAAATTTCTCAGTACAACAAATTTTTATGCCTTACCCTGTTTATCAACCCATTTTAAAACAAATATTTAATCCACCAATTTCCTGCAAAAATTCAGCGAAACACATTTTTATCTACGAAAACCCAATAGTTCTACAAGTGGCAACACAGGTATAGATGTCTTGTAAAAACAGAGCTGCTTAACCTACGAACAACTATTTCCCCTGGCAGCAGGAGATTAGAAAAACTGTAGAAACTGGCAACAAATGAGGAAAAAAAGGCAGAGCCCACTATATTCTTTCATTCTGGAGGGTTAACAGTTACAGTTAAAAGAGTTTTACCTGGATATATGGCTGCTTTTTCTGATCAATATTTTTAGCTGTAGTTGGTAGAGATAAAATTATTCAGTTCTCATTAAGAAAGATATGTTCCTTCCACTTGCAAAATTCAGAACTTTGACAAGGGCTATTGGCCTTATTTCTGCATACATACTTTCTGCAACCTCAGCTAGCGCCCTTTGCTAAAGGTAGTTTCTTGTCTGTCAAATATTGTGTTCCCATCTAGAAAAGCAGCATATGGAGCAGGTAGAGAGATTGAAAAGTAGAAAGGGACAAAGCAGAAAGTAATGTGTCAACCTCAATAACCATTCTAGAGGCCTGAAATAACTATTTTATTTTATTTGCCATTCAACAGCTTAACTTCAAATAGGTGTTTAATTAACTCAGAGTGGCAGTCTAAACGTTTAGCCTGAAGCAGCCTGACAAAGAAAAAAGTATCTACGCACTGCATTTGCAGATTTAGAGCATCAGGTTCGAGAAGAAACTGTTAATTGTGCAATGCAGATAATTCATACGACACACACACATAAAAGTGGAAAGATGGAACTCCCAACCTAGCAAAGTTTCTGCTATGGCAAGAACTTTATGCAAGTGTAAAGAGGCTAGAGGACAGAAAATTAGGGCATTTATGGCTAAAATCTGTTTCCACAAAATAAAATTCTAGCAGATATGAAGTAACCAATTTACTAAGAAAATAGGAAAGAGAAATCTAGTAAAGCATTTTTTATAAAAATACTGGCACAATATGTTTAGAGGAGGATGAACAGGATTAAGGATTTTTAAAACTCAATCCAAACCACCTTAATATTGGTTTAAGAAAGGATAAGGGCTCACAATCACCTAACAGAAGCTGGGCGGGTGAGAAGATGTGAGAAACACGGAGGGCAACATATGTCTTGCCTCCACTACTTGACATCCTATTCAATGGCAGAGGCACAGATTTAGACAGTCGCCCCTCTTGCTTCTTGGGGACTTAACAAGGGACTATGCCAAATTAGAAGGAAATTAATGCTCTGGCAGCTGACTAATTATTTTGAGTATTTGACTTTCTGCCCACCACCCCGCAAACCAGGTATATTCCCGGCATGCAGTGATACACAGTGACCCTTAAAATCAGATGGTCCTCCAATATTTTCTCTTAAGGTATACTCAAAGCCTTGGCAATGCAATAATCCACCTCCCTCTTTAGTTTATTATATGAAAAGACGTCACACTGTGACTGTTTTAATCAGTGAATAAACAAAGTGCCCAGCACCTGTCTTGGCTTTTATTATCATAATAATCCTGTTTTGTTTTTTAATTCTAAAACATCAGCAACTCTCCCGTAGGTGAGCATGTGTTTATGCCGCCCCTACTGTTGCCTTTGTGGTTTCATTATTAGCAAGCCATTAAATGAAAAACAGAAGAAGAAGGAGAGAAGGGAAAAACAGGCCCGAGGCACAACCATTTGTGCCTGTTAAATACAACAAGCTGGCCTTAGATAACCAGAGCCCCAAGACTGGCATGAAAGCAGGTTAACTATCCAGAAACTGAAAAGAAAGCAAGTCAGTGAACAAACCACTCTTAGTTGGAGCAGATCAATCCAGGACAAAAAAACATGGGCAGGCATCCCACTGACATTTAGCCCAGCTTAGCACAGCCAGAATGGAATAAAAACCTAACAGTAGTCAAGGTGAGGAGAGGCTTCATGCATAATGACTGGTAAGTGCCTTACACTCTGATTTGTTTAGGCAGTTTTCATGGAATCAAGGGATGCTTGAAAAAGAAATGTGTGTGCTGACAAAGACTTGGCTTTGTTACAATGAGCGGATCTAGAAAACATTAAACACAGAAAATGTTAAAAATGCGAGGAAAATTATTTTCTCACCTTGAAGAGGGCAGAAACTGACCCTCTCAAACTTTTTATGATTTATTCACTCACAATTTACTGATGGATCAGATCATATTTTCCACATTAAACTCTACTGATGTGATTCAGGGTAATGGCACCAACACAAATCTGACTCTGAAACTGTCTGGGATGTTTTCTACTTGCTTCTCTGCCTCATTTTCACCCCACAATCACTGCAGGCTGTATTCGATTTCTATCACAGAAATGGGAAATTCTATAGAAAAACAGTAAAAATGGAGACAGAAGATAAAATCCTAGAAGGCCTGAATCTCTGATAACTCTGCACTTCAGTTCACATTTTGTACTGTGGCCCGACAGGAGATGACTGACAATATGGGTTCTGTTCCTGGTTCTGGGAATGAGCTACAGCCTAACAATATGCAAGCTGCTTCCCCTCTGTCCTCAGTTCCCCTTGTCTGAAAAACAGGATGCTTTAAAAACAAAACAAAACAAAACCATAAAGAAAAAAAAAATTAAAAAATCCAAGATCCAGTGATGACAGTGCTAAACAAGATCTGGATCATACACTAATACTAATATCCATGCAAACAGGCTGTGAAATGCAAGTAGAACTTAGTAATTGAATGCTATTTTGCAGAGCTATTAACCACAAGGGATGAAACGGCAGAGAAGAATCACACCTGGTAGTTATGAAACGGGGGATGATGCTTCCAGATCAAAGTTTCCAGGCACATGCAGTAACATTTGAATTTTAAATCACTAGAGTATTTTGACATCTCTTTCTACTATTTAATAGGCAGTAACAACAATTTATCATAGTTCTTCTAACGTATGTAAAACAAAAATAGCCAAGCATTGTGGGAAATCTACATTGCCAAAGCTTTCTGAAATAATCTGAGTGAAGACAAATCATGAGTTCAAGAAAGTGTCCTTCATGTAAGTATTTCAGTTTCTTTCTGAAGCAGTAAGAACCTTAGAGATAAGGACCAAACTTCCTACCCTAATCTTTATTTCTAAAAAAAGGGATTGGGCAAATAGGCTCAACATCTTATGTCCCACTTTTCCCAGGGACTGGATAGAATTAGATCTGAGTAGGTTTATCTCAATCGAACTAGGATAGTTTTTATTAAAAAAAAAATAAAAATCCATATTTTAACCATCAAATTTTAATCCCTTCTTTTCCTGTGAAAACTCTGATAAGTTTGATTTTGTGCCTCTCACTGTCTCCATATTCCAGGTATTATGTCATTGCACATTAGACTGTGTCAACACACCGTGACTTCGTCCCCGCTAATGCAAAACCTCGGAAAACATGGAGCCAAAAGATAATTTCAGAGTGCTTTTTTTTCTCTTTTTAATGTAACTCGCTATTTATCCTTCCATATTTCTGACATTTCCATTGAGCAACAGTCCCAAAACGAAGAAAATCAGTCTTTCGCATGCAAAGCCGTCTTAAAGCAGACTGTTGAGTAGCAATTTCCCTGGGCAGGTGAGCTTCACACATGTCTCGGGAAGCACTGCTGTCTTGTGATATCCAAGAACAGCAATGACAGGCTTCCAAGGGAGCCTCCTCAAGTCCCCTGTTGGTGGAAAGAAGGCTTAACCTCCAACAAAAGGACAACTCCTGGAGGAATGGGGAGATGATGTCTGAAAGGAAAATGGGTGTGAGGCTCTTAGAAAATGCTCCCATACTCTCACAAGACCTGCCTGTGAGCAAAGTTTGCACGCCTGAATATAAGAAATAGTTGCTTTCAGAACAGCTTGGTTTTTTAAAACAGTCTTTTTTTTTTTTTTTTTTTTTGTACTTACGTATTAGAACAGTGGCGCAGGTTCCTCGAACATAAAGAAAATTAATACAGAGGAGGAGCTGAGTGGAACTTGATAAAACTGTTACATCATGTTAGCCTCTTCTGCATCTTGGTCATTTATCTCAGCACAAAGTGTCTCTAAATGCTCATGTTCTGATTTTATGATGTTTTACACTTCTACAGGAAGAGGGTATTTCGGGCCCCTGCCATCTAGGTGTTAAGAAAAAATAAAAACTTCAGGGGTTTCGAGTCAAATAATGTAATGAACCATGATTATTGCACTAGGTAACTAAACACTAACAAAAACAGACAACACATTTTAAGAGAAAGAACTGATTTAGGAAATCATATTATATAGCATTATTAAAGTCCAATCTTCCACTGTTAACTACTGCATGCTAAAGCAAATGTCAGCTGGGGGGGGGTTAATGTTTCTAAATTAAACACCCTTCAAGCACGCTTTCTGACAGTTATCTTTGTATTTTCCACAGATGCTGCCACTGCCACAAAGTTAGGCACTAAAATAGATACAATGCTGGTGTCATGTCTAGGCTGTGCTGATACCCCGCCACTGTAACTGCCAGTCAGTTTGCACCAGGAGGAACACAGTTTATACAGAGAGGATCTCAGAGGCAACGTAGATGACATTTGAGAAGTTCTAACAACTGATCAAAGCAACAGAAAGCCATCAGCAGAAGCTTATGTCTCAGACTGAAAGCAAGAGTCCATCCATATTTGTTCTCTAGATATGCATTATCGCTGGTAGATTGAAATGATGCAAGTTACTCGACTCTTGCAGATTCACAGGTTCACAGGGCAGCCTGCACAGAAGATGTAGCATTCTCTGGAGGTTTTGCTTACCCTCTAAGTCATTACACCTATATTCTTAACTGTTTGACACAGATCCCAGGACATCCATTTCATCTCTTCTGACTAACGCATATTTGTATCTCTTCACGCCCAAGACTTCTAACCAATAAATGACCTGGCATAAAGAGAAAGGCAGGAAAATAATGCATTATAGGTGAGCAATACTCCATCAGGATACCTGAACAGCGAGGGCCAGCTAAGCTACTAAAAAAAATGGTACCAGCCTCTTGCCCCTCTTTAGTTTGCATTTGCTTCTCTGGCTGTCTTAGCATCTAGAGAATGAAGAGGATCATATCAGACAGTGTGGAAGTCCTATTCAAAACAAAAGCTAGAAAGAATATTAAATGTAAGTTAGGCAAGTTGGTAGCACGGAGTACTGACTTACAGGTACCTTCTCCTTACAACATACCTAGCTCTTGCCACAACTGACCAGATGGCCCCAAAGTATTCCCATGCCTAAGCCAGGAAACCCAACTTGTCAGCAGTGGGCCCTTCTCAACAGCAGGCGAGCCTGTGTGAAAGAAAAAAGTAAGATGGGAAGGAAAATGTCTGTGCTACCTATAACCCACTGGACTGAGACCTTCTCCAGTAGATGCAGAAAAAGGGCCTAGTTTCTAACCCCTGGTTCCCGCTTGAGAAACTCTGAAGAAGGTTCTCCCAGCCGCCCGACAATGGTATTTGTGGAGGCAGCAACAGGAAACAATGGAAAAAAGGGAGTTCATTTTGCAGAAACAGTTTGCTCTTTTTAAACCATTCCCATGGCTGCATCCAGGCTCTGAGGGGAGTGCAGTATCAGGAAGGTAAAAAGGAATCGGTTCTGTGGTAAAAGACAGGAGAAAAGACAAACACACATACCAAAAAAGAGACAGACCTCAGCAATGAGGGCAGAGGGATGGAGGGCATTTGTGCAAATACAGATTACATGTGCAATTCATTTGAAGGCAGTGGCATTTTTATCACAAAGAAGAGTTTAAACAAAGTCTCAAGAGATCTGCCATAAAGGAAGCCCTTGCCTTGCTGTCTCGGCTGCCTGAAAGAAACACCTGTTACGCACAACAAAAAAAGACAAAACAAACAATAGGTATAGAAGGGAGGCCACGGTTCAAACAATGTGAATTGGAGAAGCACAGTCTTCTCTAAATGAAGGGCTAGAATCCTATCAAATGAACAGCTGGGGAAAGCATAATTCTTTATATTTGTAGGGAAGTTGCACAGATTATATGATGGCAACAAATACAATATACGTATCTGAGCTCTGCTTCCTAGGCACCAGAAAGGACAGGAACCTCCTAAGATATCCCTGCGTGGAAGAATAAACTTGCTTGAGCCCAGCTCCAGGAAAAAAGATAGCTGGCTTTCAAAAGAACACAATGGACAATTTTCCTCCCACGGGGCCTTTGCAAGAGTTTCTCCCAAAAGGCTACTGAGCTCAAACAACCCTCACAAAAGACACAGAAAGCAAACTTGTGATTTCAACAAATCCACCTCAATACACTGAAGGGATGTAAAGGACACCTAAACTGGATGTGTTTCTTTTTAAATAAGAAGTGTGAATATTATTAACATAGAGTACAGAATTCTATGCCAATAAATCAATCATAATTTCAATTTCTTTATTCTGATTGAACCAAAAAGACAGGAATTCTTAAGTGTACAATAAGAAATAACACAAGGAAAGCAGACTTAAATAACACCCTGAAACTCATGATACAAAAAGCCAAAATTCTTGTAAAACAACCTTTCAAACATGCTTTTCATCTCAGGTAAAGAAAAAAATACAAGAAACAGAGAATAATTCTACTTCTAGTCACTAGAATTATCAGCTCTCCAAAACTTTACTTCCTAACACAATGTCAAAGAAACTCCTGGATCTGAGAGCTATCCTACAGCGAAACCTCCTGCTGCCAGAACCAGGTTCTGTGGCAGAACAGAGGCAACCTTTATAGGGGTCTCTATGGCTATGGAGCCAACCAAGGAATCACAAAAGGGGAAAAGAAGGAACCTTTAAAGCTTTATTTGCTTAAATTTTTCTAATTTCTAATAATTTGAGTCCATTTCTGCTTACTTTGTATCTCCCAGTGCATGCATCAGTCTGTCTGCATCACTGGGAAATACTGTGATCATCAGCGTCTTGAACAAAACTAAGGGTTCTCTCTATTTGCCATGATTTCAGATGAAGAGGAACTGTCAGCAGGGCTGAACAATTCATAAAGCCTTGAACAATTCACATCTAAGATCAGCTATAATTTGGTAAGTATTAATAACCTGTGGGCCCCACGTGGAAAACACTCCTATTCCTTCTTCCTTAAATCCTTCAGAGACATTAAAAATCGATGTCTATGAAAGTAATGATATTTGCAATTGATATCTGAATCGGGGAATTCCAAATGCATGCATGGAAATGTGTTCCTTTGCGCGTATAGGGCAGCTTGCTTCTGTGTATAAGGTGAGAATGTAATCAATCAGCTGTTTAATAGATGCTTACTTGTTCCTCCAGTACAAATTCTGACTCCAGGGTGAAAGAAAATGGAAATGATACTTAATTTAGACATACATTATTCTTAAGGATGTTAGGAATTTAAAACTCATTACACACAGTATATAAAAAAGCCCCTTTCGCTGACACACTGCAGCTCAGTAATGTTTAAACTGCAGACAAGATTCTACAGGCAGTGTGAAAGATAAGAAAACATATTCTCACCACACAGAGCTTTAAAGGGACAAATGCTTAAACAGGGTTCCATCAAATACTCAAAGCAAAAAATTCCTTAACTAAAAGATCTCTGGCTCTGAATTTTGTACTTGCAGCCTTGTTTTTTTTTGTTAAACCATAAAGAGTGTGGTAAATTATGAGGAAAGACTTGAATTAGTGCCAACTTGTGATTAGAAGCGATCTGGTCCCAACTCCACCAAGGGAGAAAAGGGGGAGAAAATGGAGGCATTGAAAAGAAAGAGTCAAACACCATTTTCAGCATAACCAGCCCAAATTCAACAAAGGCACTCAAGCAATCTATCTGCCTTTCCAAGTAGCACAGCATTAAAAAAAAGTCTTCTCTATTTTGATGGAGGCCAAAGTAAAAGGAGGAGGAAGAAAGGAAACAAGACACAGAAAGAGAGAGGCTTCATAGTATGGGCTCCTATCCACCACAGCCAAAGAACTGTTTTTTCCTGCTAGCCCAGGAGAACACAGCACTTCTCCTGTAACTCAAGTGACATGTGGCACTTCTGCCATGCTGACGTTTCAGAGTTCAAGCTGTGCTGGCAGTACACTATAGGTAGTTGGTATATCAGTATTATCTGATTTTATGGTCATTAAAACTACATAGAAACACAGTTAAAATAATTCTACTTTGGATGAAAAGTCAAGGACTCAAGGACTCAAATTAGGGAATGCCAGAATTAAGGCTGTCAACATAATTTTAATTTTCCCTCTTGTGAGTACAGTCTACAATTACATTATCACGCAATTCTACTCCCCCAGGATACCATTTTTTATTCAATATGTATGACAGAGATACATGGGAATAAAATAAAATACCCATTTAACCTAATTCTGGCATGTGTAACTTTCAAACGCCTTACTTCATTACCTAACTAATGTATTTCTTTCTATACAATTTTCATAGCATACAAAAGTATAGAAATCTGGTGATCATTTCTGTCCAAATCCATTTTAAATTGCTATTAACAACTTTGTTGAAACTATCTAAGTTTCAACTTTAGAATAATTTGCTGAACACTACCACTATCATCTTTCAAAGAAGTCAAATCTGAGAACAACTATTTTATAACACATACATTATAAAATTGGTTTCCCCACTGTGTCAAATATTTTTAAACTCCAAGCACTGTGAATTAAGTTTGTCCCATTTTATTATTATTATTACCTTTCATTCAAGTCTTCATTTTAGTTTTTATAACTTATGTTTATCTTGGAACTTTAATTATTTTATTTAACTTATAAATACAAGAAACACTGACATACACTTCTTAGCCTCTTCAAAGGATATATAAAACCAATTTGAACAAAAATTTGAACTGGTTCCTTACAATTATTTACCCATTACACATTTTATTCAATGTTCTTACATGGAAGTTGAACTTAAATTGATACTATATACAATATGCAAAATAAAGACAGCTGGCATGAGATCTGTAACTTCCACAAGGTACTTTTCTCTCTCTTTTTGTCCGAACTTCTAAGTCAGGCTTCAGTCACATTGCCCCTTCAATCGCTACCCTTCAAGAGATCAAACTCTTCCTACAAACACCAAGCATAAGTAACTGCCCTCCACTTTAACTTATACTATACAATTCAGTACCAGCAACAGAAAGTGAACAACAAAAATAAAACCGTTCCCCTTGGCCTCTTCCATGCTATTACTACCAACGGTGAGCTCATCTTGTCTAAACTATGCAGGGTAAGGCATCATCAGCTTTTGGATGCCACACGTCTGAGGAAAATCCAAGGTGGTGAAGACAGTGGTGTTGATTCAGTAGGTGGAAACATACTTCTCCCTCTGAATCATTTTAAGCCATTATTCCAGCAGAGAGTTTGAAGTACTCTGTTTTGAATGAGCCATGAAAATGAAGTTGGGATCACTTAACACGGCAAAAGACGAATCAGAAAAGCAAGTCATTGCCACTAAATGATCCTCAAATTTCTCTCTCTTGGTACAGGTATTGGGTGCTGGTAGCAACTTTGGAATGCCAAACAATGCTGTATCTTAAATACAGACACTTCGGTTAGAAAAGGAACCATTTTAGATAGAAGAAGCTGGGAAGCATTGTATGCCCAGATGCAGTGCTTAGAATCTAACTAAAGATAACGGTCCTTATAAATCAATGCTCCCAATGTTGCTAGTATAAGAGGTGCAAACCTGGTAGCAGTTTTTGTTTCAGTACTACTACTTAAAGGTCAACGCTATCTCCTGTCCAAATTCCAATATGGGAAATTACACACTACTTGCTTCTATCTCCTCATTCTCCCATTTTATGTGAAGACCCACATCCCGTCTCAGCTCTGAGTATGACGTCTGCTTCTATTTCTACACAATGTTTGCAGGGAGAGCTGGATCAGGTTAACTCTTACGATGCTTGCTAAGGCAGACTGACACATTACCACCTCCACTGGATCAATCCAACCCTACACTGGCTGTTATTGCTGTCATTACAGAGTCAGCACAAGAAAATGTACCCTCACATTACATCTCCTGCAAGTCAGAATCTCCTAATGTAAGTATCACTAACTAGTATCACCAACAGACATGTACCAACAAAATTTACATCTTCTGCTCAACCTATTTATTGCTAAAAACCATAGTAACTTCTAAATAACCCTAATCATTTTGTGAGTTTAGTTAAAGCCAGGCAATCCCAAATATATTCCATAATACTGAAGAGGACATAAATGAGATTCGAATTTGGTTTAGAGCTTCACTCTCTTTGGGATACTTCAGGATGTCACATGCTATATAAACCAAATACCACCTGGCCAACAGGGGTGAAACCCCCCAATTTAGGGAAATGACCAGAATGACACGCAGTTGTGAATTTTCAAATTTAGTTTTGTTCTGGGGGAAGAGACCCTACAATAAATGCTCTCAAATTATGCAGCTATCTGAGTCATTTTGCAACTGGCGACCCTTATAATGATGTTCTCGTTTTCAGAGCCAATGTGATGTCACACAGTGATTTGTCTGTTAAATTGAATCTTTGCCTCTAGATAGATAGATAGATATAAAGTTTATTTTGAAATGTCTCCTAGTGCCTCTGAGTCTGACTGATGTGAGATCTTATTTTGAACATGCCAAAGCATCTGAACGGCTCCAGTCCTTTCTTTTCAGCGTGCATTCCTTGATAAGTGGCAAAGCTTCCCACTTATCAGTCACTCAAAGTGACTGTGGCTGTCAGTTGTGTACAAGCGCAATCAGTTTGGAAGCAGAGACACCAGCATTTTTCCTCTCAGCTTGAAGCAAACACGTTTTGACTGCTAGTCATTCAATTTTAAAGCATCTTCAATTAGGGGCGGATGAAGATATAAAGAAAACACATCCTAAACACCTCCGCCAGCCAGCAGTAAAAAATTTATTGTTATCTCCTGCTTTACCTTACTGCAGAGGCAGCAATAGCAGCCTTTTTTGGCTGCACAACAAAAGTGCTCATGAGTACACACACTCCATACAGACAAGACCACAGCCATAAAGAGTTCATGTTCAGCTTCCCAAGCCACTTATACAAACTACTGTGGTAGTTTCTGCTCCTGTAACTCTGCTGCCTGCTGTGTAAATACCTGCATGGGTATACAAAAGTCATCACAACACACCATCCCATGCATTTCGAATACAAACATTCACAAAATGACATATACGTGCTCTATAGCCACTAAAACAACAACAAAAACCATTAAAAGAACTGTGGAAATAATGACGAGGGAAAAGAAAGGGGAAGGCTGGCAGAAAGGAGGAGTTGATGCAGGAACAGGTGGGCAGCTGCATAAGTAAGACTGCTCAGAACCGCAATGTCAGGGAGCTGGAAGTGGAAGTAAGTGGTCGAAGTTGTGGGGTGCCTCAGAGAGATACTGAAATTGGAGAGGGGATCCGAAAAAGAAAAAAAAAAAGGACGACAGGACCCTGGAAAGAGAGATCTCCAAGAGAACGCTGACTGAGGGGAGAGAGACCAAGATGAGACCTTGGAGTACAGTATTGCCAGCTGCGATGACTATATTTGACTGCTGGCATTTTTGTTACGGTCCTAGCTGCTGGATTATTTTGGGTGTTTCAGTGTTGTGTTTTGCTTTTTTAACAAAAATAAGTTTCTGGCCCTCCCTTGTGACTGTGTGAGAGAACTGGAAAATGGGAACACTGAAAGCTCAGTAACAAAAAGGAAATTAGGAAAAGATGCTAAAATGGTAAGAAAAAAGTCACTAAAGCCAAAATCTCATAATTTTAGAACATTTAGACTGGTAAAGCTTCATTATCAGCAACTACTGTTGAAACCGTGTAGCTCAGCACAGGCAAAAAAGTTTAATTTCAGAAAATTAATCAGAATTAAAACATGCCCTTGCAATCTCAATAAATTCAAGTTGTGCAAATCCCAAGCAGATACTCCCTGTCTGCATTGGTGCAACTACACCAGTCAGCAAATTTGGACTGTATGAGAGTACAGGAAAGGCCTGAGACCGAACCACCTGTAGATGCTTGCTCTACAGATAATCTTTGGAAGTAAAAATGCGGTACATTGGTACAAAACGTTGCACTGCACAGATAAGTGTAGATAAACACGTCTACAACTTTTTATGTAACTTAACTTCTACAGTAATGGAAGGAAGTGAAGGTCCATAGGTTACTACTCTAAAGTACACACATCATATCCTTCAACAAGACACGCGCATTACTTGCTGAACTTGAGAAGCCAGCAAGCAATTAGCTCATTCTGACCAACAGCCTAGATTTTTCTTTTCACTCCTCCCTTTCCCTATTTTCTCCCCCAACCTTGTATTTTTTCTTTTTTTGTGTGTGGTTTTGGGGGTTGTTTTTCTGAGTAATTAATTTCCCAGGGGCTTTTTCCTGCTAAGGGACAGGCGAGTTATTCTGATAACTGATAGGACATCAGCTGCAGAGCTTTTGTGAGAAACAATTGTTTAGCCTCTTTGCCGGCAACCTCAGTTGTTTGGGAAGAGGTTGCAAAGTCATGGGAAAGGCTGCAGTGTGAGTCCTTCTTGGGCCTGTCTCACTGAATCCAGTATGCCCATGTTTACAAGTTGCAGGAAAACAGCTGCTCCTGACACATGACGAATTTGGACAAAATGTCCCCAATCCATGAGCCTGTTCAGTTTGACTGTGCAGTCACAGCTTGTCATAATCCACGCTGGCAAAAAACAAAACAAAAACCAAACCGTCTCAGTGGACGGAGCCTGTTCTGAAAACATTTTGTAGAGTGAGAAGGAAGATACTTTCTCACAGTTTCCTACTGAAGAAAGGTCTCATTAAATTCCCACTAACATGAATAAGAGCCTTTTCACTATGTTCAGTGGGAGCTGGATCAGGCCCTCACTTCAACAGCTTTACTGTCTACCAAGGAAACCTGTCCTCACCTCTCTCTGATATGCAAAAAGGACTCTAACTATGGAAGAACTAATACTATTCTGCTGTGCAATGGCTTGCAAAGAGGTTGTAGCACCATGAAGCATTGCTCTGCTGTCACTTTCTTAGAAAATCAGAATTCCCAGGGAAAATGGTAATTCAGAAGCAACCGACATTACTAAATCTGTAACCAAGCACTTGTGCAGCGGTTGCTCATTTTTGCACCTCGAGTGAAGGATTCATCATCTACCTTTAAAGCCTCCTTGAGAACTCTGGGTTATGGACATGCAAGAAGCTGTGGACCAGGAAAGAAATTTCCTTATGGTTGCACTGAGGAACATACCAAAGGGCAAGGATTAAGGGCAAGGTTTTCTACCCTCCTTATTATAGGCACAAAATACTCCAAGTATTTAGCTCCCTTAGTGCCTGCTGGAGTTTGCTTTCCAGCAGGAGACAGAAAATGAAAGGATGAGCTGAGTTAGAAGTATAATTTAAAGTGCAAACTGTTTGGGGCAGGGAACACAACTTCACATTTCTCTATGTACAGCCAAATGGTCAGTGTCTTCTCACAACAAGAAAGAGAAACTGGTACTTTTTACAACTAAACTTCATCTGAAATAGGTCAATCAAAATCTCAAACAAAGACAACACAAACAGGATTGAACATCATTCATCCAGTTCTGGATAACAGATGATTGCTCACCCGAGGAGTTCAAAAGCAACAACAAATCTAAACAACAAGAACAACAAACAATATCACCACAGATAAGTGTGTGGGTAAATTACGGTATCTAAAGCACTCTGGAAGAAGGACTCTTTACCAGTGTTTTGGAAGTCTGGAATCAACCCAGAGCCTCTTGATGCTTGGAAAGTTTTGACAATAACAACTGTGTCATTTCAAAACTTTTCACATTAAGCTAAAGAAGTATTTTTCAGAACTTCTGTGTAACTCAGAAATTAAATGCTTCTTTTTTTCCCCAAAAATATAACCAGATTTTGAAAAATGGATCTGGCTACAAAAGGGGCTAACCATCCTGCAGGAAATTCCAAGTGTTCAAGATTTTATTACATTCCAAACTGGAACAATGTCTTAAACATCAGAATTTAATGAGAATGGGAATATTCTGATTTGGGACCACAGCAGCATAGGCAGGCCTCTCCATCTACCAACACAGCTCATGGGGGAAGGGACACAGCCAGCTGACAGTGGGTGGGGAGGATGGAAATCTGGATCCAGACACACAAAGGGAAGCCTTATTTAGAACCAGGACACGCAGGGCAGCTGAGGGATTCAGAAAAGCCAGGAAACCTGCAACCCAAAGGGTTATGGGTCTGGAGAGCCATGGTCCCCACACTCCCTGCCAGACAAGCTGCTAAGGGTCGGCAAGCTTGAGGCCATCGAGGCCACAGTAAGCTTTTCACTTGGGAGCAGGCCCTCCTGGCACACCTGCCAGGTGCCACCAAGCTCTGGAGCTGCCTACACCACCCGGCCAGGCACCAGGCAGAAGTCACAACCTAGAGGCATGCCTTTCTAGCTTTGCATCAGAATGCAGTCAGGTTCCTCTTGTTCTTCAGAGATCCAAACTTTCCAACAGAAAAGGTGTCACCTTAGAACAACTGCTGACAAGTCTGTAGCTCTGAAGGAAAAAGAAAACCCTCTGTTAAAACACACAGAGTCATCAAAGGGCTGCTGTCTGGCAGGAATTGCTCTCAGGTTTCAGATAGCACTCAGTTCTTGGGCTAAGTATGTTACCCAGAAACAAATACAAATCAGTAACCAAATACTGGCAGTATTAAACTAACAACTAACAAAACTGTGGCCCAAATGTTAGAGACATCATAAAGCACTGATGATTGCTTCTTGCTGCTTTGAGATCTTAGTTTTACATTATTGGCAACCTGAAGTGTTTCAAGATCTTGAGCTGGGCTCTCCAAAAAAAAAAAAATTTGACTAAAAATCAGAACAGTTTAAAAAACATTTGGCCTCAGTTTTGTTTGCCTTCTAATTTTGGAACTTGTAGTGCTCATGGTTTCAGATTTTGCTTGGAAATACAAGAGCTGGAAGTTTACATTTTAAAGAAATGAAAGCTGGCATTTTTGTCATCACATGACTCCAAGAGCTGGGGCTTGAAGGAAAAACATAAAACATTGTCAAGGTTTCTACAAAATTGTGAGCATCAGTTTTATCACAATTTAGGCTGCAAGGCTGACCTATTTTATCAACAGTGCCCTACTGAATATGAATTGCTTTATGAATTTTAACAACCATATTTCATTTTAAATGTAGTTCAAATAAAGTGACATTCATCACTGAACTTCAAACTATTCATTCGTCAACCTGGGCTACTTTATCTCTGAGCAAGTGGGAAGTGTAAACCTCACCATCCCACAAAACTTTGCATCTCAGAGGCACCCCTCAAGGTACACCATCACGCACATTCATTGCCTGTACAGGGGACATTCTCAGCATCATGAAAAAGAAGCATCTAGCCTTCAAGTTGCTTTCACTCACTGCCCACCTAATGGGACAGCTACAGAGCCCTGGAGTTCACCATGCTCTAAAGCAAGGACACCAGAAAGCGGATTGTGGCCGCACAAAAGAAGATGAGGAGGTCACCATGACAGCTCCCCTGAGGCCTTGAAGGACAAAACTAGATTTAGTCCAAGAACTTGCTAAGCTATACGTGGTGTCTGCATGCTCTTTTCTGAGCCTGTTCTACAGCTGCAGATTGCCACGGAGCTGTCCTGAAACACAACCTGAGATCTTCAGGGCTTCTGATGCACAAGAGTTAACAGGACAGAACAGGCATTCCAGTTTAATTTCTGGCAAAATAGCAAGACTGAAGTGTGCAGGGGAGAAAACCTCGAATACTCAGCAGGCACTAACTGTTAAAGCAAAAACCTTTTCCATACACATACACAGGAAGATTAAATAGAACAGAAAGCAGAGTGCATGGGAGGATGCATTCCAAAGTGGCATAAAATAAGATGGAGGGAGGTTCTGTTAATTATTCAGAGAAACTCAAACCTCTTCATACATTAGCTCTAGAACAGCCTCAAAAGCTGAAAAAAAATATTATAACAATTTCCCACAACACAAAATCCTGTACAGACCATATATTAGCATTTTGAAGTCATATGGTTTCTTAAATTTAATCTAATCTGCAACTTTTCTCCAGTTTAGCATTACCTCTTTACTTAAATCTCTATATGAAGATAAGCATTAGTGAAACCTCCTCCTAGTTAATTCAGAAGAGATGGACTTGAAAAAGACATAATGTCAATCAGAGACTCACATGTCAGGTACCTTTTTCAAAGCTCAAGTAGCTATCGTATCTTTCTTCAGCATCACAGAAGTAGCTAGTTTAATTGAGCTATAGTTACACCCAGCATTTGCACTCCTCTAAGGAGGAAGAGACAAGTTGCAGTTTCTCCCTGCTTGTGTATTGTGTGTGTATCGGTGATTGTATGCTGGGGCAAGGAGAGAGGGAACTGTTTCCAAGTTAGCGCACTTAGAGAAAGGAGTCATAAATCACGGGGTCAGTCAGGTTGCGCTTTTTTTTTAACCTTAGGGTATTATGTTTTCAATACAATATTTCAATAGCTTTTTTCTGTGTAATAATTTATCTGGAATTATGGCAACTCTTACAAGCTTAGAAAAAATTGGCTCAAGTAAAACGAATCCTTTGTCATAAATAGGTTGTGTTCATAACTGCAGCCTAATCATTCAATTGCACATAAGTCAAATAGTTATCCAGACTTTGTAGGAATATTTCCCTGTCAATAAATCTAATGCTATTTAAAAGCTCCGGGCCAATGTGACAGGAGCCTGGTAGATTAATTAGGACAAGGTCAGAAAAGCTGAACTCACAGCTACATTCATGTCACAGTTTTGTTCCACCTACCATAACCTGACTGTAAACTCATAGACCGTTTTAAACACGGGCATGTTAGGGTGGCTTCATTGTCTCCATTTATATACAAAGACAGATCTCTTCAGGAATTGTTTCTTCTCTCTGACAACAGTCAACTAAGCATGCAACCGAGAAGAAATGTTTTGCTTTGCATTCATTGCGATTTTTTTTAAATTTTTAAATGTTTTTTTCCTATCGGTGACTACAGTGACACAGTAATTGGACTGCAACCATGCAGTCATGAGACTACATGACCATACAGACCAGGGAACTGTCAAGAGGCAAGCAGTATAATCAAAATTTCACTACAAATAGGTCGTCTCTGTGGGAATGAGAGGACAGTATTGTCTCTGCCTGTTCAGTTCTTGACCTTTATCATGTGACCATCCAAAAGGAGGGTGCCCCAAATCTGATGGGTTTTGTGTGAAGCGGACCCTGGAGGTGAAATTCTGACCTTGGCAGGGTCAATATTTCATCCAAAATCCCTTGAGACAGGCCTCCAAATAACTTCTTAAGCTTGCAGCTTGTATCAGATGGTAGCTAGCTGACTTTCATTTACTACTGACTTAGGTCAAACTTGGACCAGGGATCACAAGATGAAAGGCTCTATATCTCATTATCAATAATCAGTGTTCTCCACTACCCTAAAAATTACATAGTTCATTCTTCTTTACAAGGCCTTAAAACTTAAAAGGGTTGGGGTCAAATTATGTTACTTCAATTTATTTTTATTCACTGCTTATAAAACAACTTCCTCTCTCACCACCATAGCTAAATGCTAAAAATGTAAATACCTTCCTTGCTATTGTAGAGACTCTACTATTGTTTTCCTTTTAAAGTCTTATTAAAGATACAGCAATAAAGAAAAATCCCTCCCCATGCACAAATTTAAAGAAGAAAAACAAATACAGAGGTCAAGGCCAACCCAGGCTTTACCAATCTCAAAATTATTTTCGGCAAATACATCTCGTATATAAGTTGCCTTATAACAGAGGGGTGAACCTTCCCCAGAAGTTTTTCATAGTCCTGATACTGACAGAATATCCTTTGAAATGACAGAGACAGTTTTTCTTCTAGTGTGAAGCCATCCAACTCCTCTGATTTTGCTGGAATTAAGTTTTCTTTGACCAGTTATGGATATAGCCCATAATTTTAGGCAACTAATTCTGAAACATTAGAGAAGCATAGGAAGCATGTTGTTACTGATCAAACAGAACATAGCATCCACTTCCACAGTGACTTGCAATGCTCTACACATAATTGCATACTTAACCTACCAGAGATTTTATCATGATTCTGGATATCTGTGAAATGTCAAACTCCTCCTTTGTTATTCTGTGAAAATCTTCATGGGCAAACTGAGTTGCATTATTCCCAAAACACAGGCATGCATACATACACACGGAAGAAGAGTAATGAAATACAGTCAATGGTGTGAAAAGAAACTTCTGAATACTTTAAGGAAAAAAAGAGGTGAAATAAAGTCTACTGGGAATGCTGGGTTAACAACTTTTTTCTATTACTAGGAACAAACCTGTTTTTTCTACTAGGAGTAAACCTGAAGATACCTAGGACCTACATAGCTGTTCTCCTGAATCTAACCAACCTTTTGAGCGGTTTCTTATTCAGACAATACTTCACCCAAAGTACTGAAAATTTCCAGACTGGGGCAAAGGGAAGGAGGGGCACTTGCTTAGTGATCACCGAAGAAAACTGCTTCTGCAAAACCTCAAAAATAGTTGTAGGAGATCCATTGCAATCCAACTCTTTCTGGCAAACATTTTTGCCACTCCTGATCCACAGCTGAAAGAGCATATGGTCCTGCAAACCCCTGACCAGCTCCTCTCACATCTGGTTCCTGATCTTGTAGGAGCTGTGTTAATCATACAAAGCCTTCCAGAAACTGGCCATTCTGGCTTAATGACAGGTAACATCCTCATGCGTTTCCATAAGTGAGACGTAAGCCATCTGCAGAGATTCTTAAAGAAACTATGACAACAATGGCTGAGGGAAAGTATGGGGAAACAGAAAGGAGAGAGGACAGATAACAGGGGCATGGGTGGAGACGCAGTCTCTGACCTGGATCTGTTGCTGAAGAAGGTTAATTTTGTGTTGCTGTTGCAGGAGCTGCTGCTGTTGTCTTGCAATCTGTGGAGAAATTGCACAGAAGAAATGTGAGATATGTATCATCATTCCTGGAGTCTGTACATAGGAAGCTTCCACTCTGCTCACTTCTCTAAACTGCTCTATTAAGCTAAGAGACCTTCAAGTGCAAGTGGCAACAGCCTGAAGCAAAGGGCTTATGTTCAGGAGCAATTCATACTTAATACTAATGCGAAAGGGAATCTTATGGAAAATGCTGTGCTGGATATTACAAGAAAGACTGATGCAAAAATCTCTCCACTCTCATTATCTGAGATGGCAGTGCTAAAATCCCCAAAATGTGAACGCTCATTTGCTCCAACTTGCTGGAGGAAGAACAATACTGGCAGACAACTTGGAAAATAGTAGGAGAAGGCAGGAAAGGCAAAAAAAAAAGTAGGATGGACAGTAATATTCTTTCTATGTTTGGCACCACCTATACAAAAATTCCAAAGAAAGGAAATCTGACACCCAGGAGGAGGGTATTAGCGTGCGTATTCCCTTGATGCATAAACAGACAAAAAGAGACTGCTACTGGGTTTGGGAAAATCACTGACTCTTCAAGGTGTGTACCAGCTGAAAAGAACTAAGGGGGCAGTGGAAAGCTACACAGCTCAACACTGAAACTGATTTACAGAAGTTCATGGAGTAGTGTTAAGTCTCCTCTCAAAGTCATGTGTGTTTTCCATAAGGACTTCCATCCTCCCTCTCCACTGACTAAATGATTTGGAACCTTACTGGAGACACATTCTACACACAGTGAAGGAAAAAGCAGACAGTAACAGAACCAAATTAGAGTTCTCAGAGGACTGATGGAGATAAACCCTTATATATCTCAAAATTAAAAAGCAAACTTGAGAAACTTTTATTTGAGTCGTTGCAAAAGCTCTGCTCTCATGAATAGCTAGCACAGCAGAACAAACATTAGGAGGAGTATTGCTCTTCCTCTGTGGTATGTGTACACATCTCAGGGTCAGATGGGAACTTACACATACTTACTAGGAAGAATTTTGTGCATTCTTCCCCTTAGGTATTTTCTTTCATTTCCATTACTAAACTACCAGCATAAGAAACACTCACTCATAGTTAACTCCACATCTAAAAGATTAAACGTTTTCTTTCTAGACCCTCTCTTCAAGCAACCCAAATAATTTTTATCAATAAATTTTTCTGAAAGTTTGGTTATTTTAATTTCTATATAGCACAGAATTATAAACAAATTCTTAAACTAAGAGAAATCTTTGTTATCCTAATAATAATCCTGCAGGATTTCTTATTGCTTTTTTTCCATTCTCTCCATTTTCTTTTTCACTTTCAAACTATTCAGCCATCCCGTCGCAGTAGTGAC
This sequence comes from Pterocles gutturalis, assembly GCF_000699245.1. Taxonomy (NCBI): domain Eukaryota; kingdom Metazoa; phylum Chordata; class Aves; order Pterocliformes; family Pteroclidae; genus Pterocles; species Pterocles gutturalis. The sequence continues at coordinate 17,176 of NW_010126996.1, read as the reverse complement.
TTTAAAAGGTAGGGCAAAGGAAATAGCTCCTGCAGGATGTCTCCTTGTGGAAGAATCTTGCCAATTCTACCTTCAGGCTTTTATCTACCTTCTCTATGTAAACAACATTGTGATGCAAATTCTCTGTTTTAACAGGTAAATTACTTCTCCTGTTCTCCCTATGTGGTATTTCAGGTGTGATGCCAAAATACAAAGTATTTAATATAAGGTTTTTAAATAATCAAAAACAGGGGAAACCAAGGCTAAAATGTCCGAAGATGTCAGCAGTGGTTTAGAATCTTAAGACTTGCTTGGTACAATAGAAACATTGAAATATGACAACTATGACAGATTTCAAAGAATTTTGTGAGTTCCATAAAAGTTACATAGCTGCAATTCTATGACATAACCTCAAATTTCATTACAAGCTGAAATAAATGGTCAGGTAGACTAAAACACTTTCAGATAAGAAGTATCATTATGGACTCCTGACAAAATTTTAAACCAGATGTCTACATAGTCTCTGCTCATGTTCAGGGACAAAAACGGACATTCATTTCTGTTAAAATTTGCACGGCGCAAATTTGTTAGAGAAGTTATGTTCTTGCATAAAATGTCATGTGTCCATGTATGCACACTGGAACTTTTCAGATGTGAAAACACGTTTGCATTTTCAGTGGAGGGCATATTTGCGAGAGCTGAAAATCAAGCCTCTCAAATGTAGAAGAAAAAAAGTCACATTTGTTCACTGACCTTATATTCTTCTCCCCCACTTTTTTGCACAGTTGGCAAAACCAACCCCTTAATTTGTCATATTACAATCCAAATGCCGCTTTTTGTTCCTTTTATACCTATTCAGCACCACTCAATTCAAGCAGCATTGGAAGATTATCCAGGAGGGCTGAATTCATATGCTTATTAAAAAAAAAAAAAAAAAAAAAAAAAAGAAAGAAAAAAGCACTACTGGGAGAGAGTACCTCCAAACCGGAAGGTGTATCTTTAAAAGACAAAGATCACTATTTTGTATATTGCAAATTAAAGCATTCTTCCAACATATTTTTGTTCAAACTTCTTCACCTGAGAAAACAAATGGAAAGAAATTCCGGGTGGAGAGCAAACTTCAGAAGTATCAACTCTAAAAGATAAGCTACTGGAAAGTCCTCCTAGAAAATTATTTAACTGAAAGCCACAATAATAATCACTCACCTGTTCCTGTTGCTGCTTAGCCAGCTCCATTTGTTGGCGTTGTTTCTCAATTTGTGATGCAGCCAGTTTCTTCTGTTCATCATGAGCTGCTAGCAGCTGTTCTCGCAAACTGGTCAGCTGATTGATCATACCCATGAGCTGCCTTTCTTTCTCAGCGAGGCTTTCTGGAGTCCCTGGGCATCAGATGGTGGGGGGTTTTTTTGGGGGAAAGGTAAAGAGAAGAGAGGAAATTTAGAGCCAGCCAGGTTTTTATTTTGCAGCTTCACCGTAAGTAAAGTTTTAGTAGAACCAAAGAGCAGCAGCAAACTGCAATGCACACATTAAGACCTGTCTCTCAAGAGGAAAATAAGCCATGGAGGATAATTCTGTATGCAGTCTTTGATCTGGTGTTCCCCTTCAATGTTTCCTTGCCCTTTAATCTGTTTTCCGTTGCCTTTTTATCAGATTAACAGGGGAAAAATTATTGCCTTTTTTGAAAGAGTTTCAAATTTTAAACATTGTTTACATTTTGGGGGGACCAAAATCAGCACTTCCAGTTTTGAAAGACAAGTACATTTTTGTCAGAAACTTATGACAAAGTGTCAATGCTTTGACACTTACAGAAACTGTAAGGTGTGTATTAACATCCCTCTATAATCAAGGGGAAGCAGAGAAGTCTCCTGGGTGCTGCATACCTCTCCAGCTCCCCACACCCAGCTTCTTCACTGTTACCAGCACAGCACACAACAGCTTGCTACCTGTTATATCATCTACAGATGCCCTGATTAGGATGAAATTACATAGTATTTAAATTGTCAATACTATCACTGTTGCTGCCACTGAAGAGTAAAAAAAAAAAAAAAAAAAAAAAAAAAAAAAAAAAAAAATTTGAAAAAAAAAAAAAAAAAAAAAGGAAAAAGTCTTGCACAAAAATATCAGAAAAACTAAGTTAAATGCAACTCACCGTCTCTCTCATTTGTACTGTCACCAGATGTTTTTATAGGACAGTGCAGCAGACACAGACAGAGAAACTGACTACTTCACTCTCATAATCATTCTGTAAAAATTCTCTTTCTACCCAGAAGGACAGTGGTTATAAGGGAAGGGAAGAAAAAATTCCAAGAAAAATCAAAAAGCTATGAATCATACATGCTAAAACAAAAAATAGCACTATTAATATATCCAGAATCATTTGACTTTAAATTTAAAAGACCAGAAAATATGTGTAGCAGCTAATTCACAGATATGTCCAAGACCACCACACCCTCTCACATGAGTCAGATCCTATGAAACCCTTTCTCAAAAAAGCTTTAGGAAAGGATTAAGGCTATCAGTGTCTGTGCCTCCTCTGAAAATAGCCCGCTTTTGGGACAACCCTGCCACACAACCCTTTCTCAAACACAGGAAGCATTCTTCTGCCAATGTCACTAGTGCTCTCCAAGTGAAAAAAAAAAGAACAAAAATTGGCGACTACGCTAAATGTGTTCCTAGCCAACTATCAGTCAGACATGGAAAAGAGCTACTGGTAATAGCTCATTTAGTCTACCCCCCTGCCAGTGCAGGAATGTTCTCTACAATATATTTACTACAGCTTTCTAGATTGGATTGAAATGTCTGAAATGGTGAATCATCTACTGCTTTCTTTGGAAGACTGTACAACAGCCTTAGAGGTGTCACTGTCAGTGACACACATTGTTGGTGTGCTCTTTGCTTGATAGTTAGTTTAACTTACACTCACTTAATTTCAACCTTGTGCTCCCAAGCAACATCCCACTTCTGTCAGCCAAGTCCAAGACCCTAAATCCATCTGTAGACAGCCATATACAAGTGGGCAAACACAAAGGATCAACATTTTCATATAAACAAAATGTAACTTGATTAACTTTTTATTAAGACACTAGAGATTTATGTGAAAATATTCTCATCATATAACAAAGAACCAGAACAGAATATTCTCAGATACAGTCTCCAAAAAAAAACCTGTGGTATAAATTGGAAACTTGAGAAACACATTGAAGTAGAAACCATAGGACTTTAAGCTTATTCTATTAAAGGCTGTGAGGAAGAATGGAAGCCAGTGCTAAAATACTAACACTGCTGAAGAAAACACTTTTAACTTACAATTTTGATTTCAAACATGGAAGACAGAGAATTGCTACAAGTAACGCATTTGCCACCTGGCCATACAATTAATCTCTCTTTCCTCCTTCATTTGTTTCTCCCTAGGAAAAACAGTGCAGTGTTTCCAAGAACTATCCTAGAAGGCAGCTCCTTCCTTGTCCTATCTGCGCTAGCATGTTGGTTTACTGTAACACTCATCTAATGAAGACTGACAGTAGACTGATACTGGCAGTATAACATGCTGGGCACACTGAAACGCGTCAAAACTAAGTATTTTAATTATTTATTCAACATACACGTTATTCCGAACTTGGTCAGTGCGCACAAGAGACAGAGGGAGAAAGATCTAGAGGGAGAATGAATACACAGGATTGGCTTAGTCCTAAAGCTAGGGTAAGCAAAAAGAAATCACTGTCAAAGAAACCGTTTGACAAATACCCAGTACTGGTTCATCAGTGTATTTTGAGTTCCTACAGTAGCTTTCAGTTGGGAATCAAAAAGCACTTTATAAAGTTATTAAATTAAACCCCACCACACCTTTGCAAGGTGGAAAAATGTTTCCATATGTGTAAAGTGGCAGACAGAGGGGTCACAGAGCTAGTTACTGACAGTGGCAGAAAAAGAAATGTTGATATCCAGCTCTGTGCTCCAGAGCTCGGGCTGCGCTTCCCGGGAGAGAGCAAAACACTCCACGTGCCGCCCTGACCGCGACACCAAGAACTGCACAACCACAGGGCCATCCACCGACTGCAGCTTCTTCTTTAATCTGATTTACCTGGGGCAGAACAAAAAACTTCTTCCCCAGGAAAACAAAAGCTCTATTTGAATCATAGGAACAGGAGGAAAGTCTGGATGAACTAAGAGCAAGCAGTCAGGGTAATGAAGTGCCAGTGCAGACACTAGAGCTGAGGCACACCACGGCCCTGCCATTGGGGACAAACCCACCAAACTCAATCTCTTCATTATTATTCAGTTTTTAAAGAAACTTTGAGATACCTAAAGGGGGTGCTTTATATGTTAACTTAGTAAGTACAATACATACAGGAGTGGAGGTAGCCGGACAAGAGGCAGCCTTCTTGCATTATGTTTCTTGAGCACTTTCAGTTTGCCAATAAACCAAAAGTGAGAATTTATCACTATCAACTTTTTAAAAAAATCTTTTGTTGGATAAAACTTTCTGAAAAATATAGCTTAGGAGGCACTTTATTTTCATGTGATTAGCCTATCCTTCCAAAAACTTCAGTAACATTTCAGTACTTTAAGGTATCATTCCTTCCTTCCAAAATAAGTACTCGGATATCTATACTCTCAAGTGACCTGCACAAAACCAGAGGCGAGAGAGAAGATGTGTGGATCTACTGGGAGACGGTGAGTATTGTGGTAGATTTCCCCATCCTTTACCCACATATCCATATGAGCCCCACTGATGATGAATCACAGATAGTTTGGAGGTTTCTTGCAGACAACTGGTGGTTTACAAAAGTGTGAAAATTACAAAGAAGAAAGGTACTTGAATCAGGCTGTCTTGAACATAATGTAAAGTGTTTGCATTTAGTTTAAGTTTTGTATTTTTTATGTTACCCTTATTACCTAGCACATCTTTTCTGTAATTTCTTTCATGGAAATGGCCAATAACACTGCCATTTCACAGTTGCCATTCACAAATTACTTGGTTTGCATAACAAATGAAGGCCAAACGATACTTGACGTTATTTATGTAATGGCAAGCTGAAGGCAACAGCTTGGTCACTACGTAAGTACATTCAGCGACAGGAATTTTTTCCGGCGTATTAAAATGCACTGCAGAGTTAGAGCACCAGTTGCCATTTTTGTATCCCTTTCTAGATGCTGTTAGATTGTGGGTAGGCAAGGATGGTGGAACTTCTGTCCTATCACCACTGTTTTCTCTCTGTTAACCTGCATGAGACCTAAACCTTTATCATTGTGTGAAGTGTCTTGGCAGCTACAGGATTTCCATTTTAAGAATTTTGTAGCTTACAGGGCAAAACATGTTGGTATTTTAAGTAACTACAACACCAACAGCATAAAGACAGTTGCTTAAATCATGTTACTTGGGAATTAATGAAGTATCCCCGTGGCTACTAGCATTGCTAGAACTTGGGAGGCGGTGCAAACCTCAGTGAGGATAAGCCAACAGCCCCATCAGCTACTGTCAGCTGCTTCATTATTAAACTCACTTAGAGCTGCTCCAAGTAGTACAGAAAGGTTGGTAACGGTTCTGGAGCTGGCCTGTGCTCCACACACTGCATCCGTGCAGTTGCAGTGCTTTCACTCTACCCATGCAGCATGGCTGGGAGAAAAAACAAGTGCCCATTATCGCGGTGTACAACTTGACAGCAAGCTAAACCCACTTCACACAGGTATTGAGTGAGGAGTAAAAGGAGAGTGGCTTACATCAATGACTGCCTCAAAAATTACGCTTAATTACCATCAGATCCACAACAAATAGATATTGCACATTTATATTTAACAAAGCTTTTAACCACTGGACCACCTGCCTTTCAGGAGATTGGTGTAGGTGGTCATACTGTTCTCCTTGTACTCTACCACTGCAAAGGCAAAATGTGGATTTTTCACAACTTATCAAAACAACTCAGGCAAGAGAGCATTGCAGTATACACTACAGGCCGATATAGTGAATGGCCCAAGAAAAGATGCTTTCCAGATGCATCAGCTTATTCTCTATCACCACAAAAAGAGATTCGGAAAGAAAAAAAAAAAATGTTGTGGATGTAACACCCACAGCAGATGGCAATAAAAGAAGACTCAAATTAGTGGCATTCTGTATCGCCAAACCTAAACTTCATCTCACATCAACACTATCCATAATAGTGTTTAAGTAGTAAAAGAAATTTACTCAAATGTGAAATAAACTATTACACATTCTTAGTTCTGATTCACAGTCTCAGACTGGCAGTGACAGTAACATTTTAATAAACATTAGAATGAAGACACCAGTATGACCAAATGACACACTTAAAGTGAGAAAACGAACAGGAGAAACCTTGGCATATCCACCCAAAACAGAACCAAAGCAAAAAAAAAAGGCAGAGAAACTGCTTTTGCAATCAAAACAGTAAATACTTTATTATAATTTATTAGACAGAATGAGAATGTAAATGAGAAATTAGGAAAGCCAATATTTTCTTTAACAGGCATTTTAAGCTTTTGCTGTGAATGCTCAAGCGATGGGAATGTTTGCTTGCAGCCAGCCTACAGATCTGCTCACCGCCGCGCAGCACCCAGTGTATTCTGCAAGGAGCAGAGACGTGGCAAGCCTCTCTCCGATCCCTCTGACATGTCTCAATTAAACTGCTAGGAATGTTATCAATCAGGGGTGCTCACGTGCACACTCACACACACCCATACAGACAGTGAAGTTTATCCCCCAAGTCAGTTTACTATCAAAGTAATTACGTAAATAGCTTTTGAACTGTCATCATCTGTCTTTCAAAGAAAAATCAAAGAAAACAATGTGTGCGTACAAAGCCTGGAAGACACAATAATATTGTATTACGTTCATATCATCAGCTACAGTTATAAAAGAAAAAAAAAATCCTCCTGTATCTACAAAGCTTTGCAGGGACAAAACCCAAACCATTAAATGGAAATAAGAATATTTTGAAGTACTCTATTCAAATAGTGTTAAGACTTATAATAATAATTACAGCATGCAGTATAGAGCTTTTTTTTATTTCAAAGCATTAGCTAATTGATCTCCTTAAAGACTGTGAGTAGGTAGATATGTAGCATTACTTTTACAAAGCAGAAAACTGAAGCATGAAGTTTTTAGAAACTTGTCTGAAGTCAGTCTTAACTTTACGCTTTGTAAGCCCTTTCATTGCTGGCCTGTCTAAAGTCACCATCAGAACTATATCACGAAGGCCAAGAATTTCCCCACTGACTTTATCAGGGATATGTGTCATATAAATAAATAAATCTTTTTGGTTTGATACCAGGTAGGGTTCCAGATAAAGGGACCCTATGAATGAAGAAATTATTGATGCTATCCAACTAAACAAAGCAACAGAACTATGCTACAACACCATTTCTGTGTAACTGCTCTGATGTAACAACAGTGATATGAGGACATAACTGCAAGCCATACACCAGCTAAAAACTGAGTCATCTCCAAACATTTCCTGCGGTGATGTGTTTTTAAGCTAGGGGACACAGCAGTTTCGATATAAAAATGAAAAAGAGCCAAAAAGGAGGTTTTTCAAACTGAACAGACTATTAACTAAGCTGTTGTCAGAAGAATTAAGCTCCTACTAGCAATAAGATTATTATATCCAAGGAATAAATAAAAATATCATCAGTCCATAAAACAAGTATATTTTTTTGAGGGTTTTGTTCAAGTCTCTTTTCTTGTTTCTTTCTCATCCCATTGTCAACTATTTTCCTTTCTCCGCTCCCCACCCCAGTTTTAACTTTGCTCTGCCACATTAGAAATCCCAACCCAGTACTACTCTGCTCAGTAAGGAAAACGGGAAAGTAAAACAGAGAAGCCACCTAGTTGCCTTCTACTCAAAGGCAAACTAATCTTTGTCATGCTCCTCCTAAAAAGATCTATTTAAAACCTGATAACAATGTTAAAGAGGACTGTTCTCCCCTTGCTGCACAGACAGCCGTGCTGCTGTCGTCACCCGAAGTTGTATATGTGAGGCAATGGGGAGCTGATGTTCCGTGCCTCCAGGAAATGCAGTCTGATAAACAGATCTGACTGGCTGAGGTAAGTTCAGAATTTAAACTCTTCTCTCCTCCGTCTTTGAACAGAAATGTCAATGTTTATGACCAAGCAATGAGTATATACTTTAAATTAGGTACTTGCTGGGATGTATTTGTGGGTGAATGTGGGTATGCGCTTGTGCACGTGTGCAAACTCCCTTGATGCTTCCCTAATCAATACTTCAGAGAGTGTTTTACTATGGACTGGCACATAGCTTTTCAGGCCAGTAAATCCTGGAGCTGTCAGGACATAAACATCTAAAACCTGGCATTTTTCATTAAGTATTTAAGCCAACTTTGCTACACAATGACTGCCATCACTTACAACTACCTACCTTGCTAAATTAAATTACTCCATCTGATTGATATGGGAACTCAGCATAATAAAAGAAAACTTTTTTGACTGCTTTTTACTCAGCAAGCCACAGCCATCAGAAAAATAAATGAGGAAAGAAAAAGCCCAGAATTCAAACTGATTTGTCTGTACCTCCAGATCTATGTAATGAATCTTCTCTGTTTGACAAATAAAAGTCCTTTTTAGAATAGCAAGCTAGAAGGAATTTATTTATTTCAGCATATGGACAGTCTTAACCTTTTAGGTTTCAGTGGAAGCCTTTGCAGAACAAATAAAACCAAATGATGAACAATTACCATGTTTTGCCATTACTACCCTCAAAAACTAATATTCTGCAGGGACAAAAATGTAGCTGTCTGCTCTATAACAGACCAACACATTACTATTTCGCAATGCTGGAAAGAAGTTGTCAGTGAGTATTCTTTATTTGCTGTTAGAAAAAGTTTTGGTACAGTAGACTGCAAACAAAGCTTGGTATTCAACCAGGTTAGTAACTTATTGTCAAGGTTACAAAAGGAATAGACAACATTTGTATTGAGACTACTTCTCAGATTATTCATTGTTTTACTGTCTAGACAACAAGTTAGAATGGGGCTACAGAAATAGCATTTGCTGCTGGATTTTTATGCAGAAGCAGGAAAAACAGTAAAAAATATGTACGTGTATGTATATTTGCTTTGTTTTGACAAACTGGTAATTGTAGCTGAGCAACATTCATTTCTATCAGCACATCTTTCAGGTAATTTTAGTACAAAGAAGAACTGGTTTAGGTCCCTTTTGTCATCCAACCCTCCGGATGTTTATTATATATAGTGGTTTGGGCTCCCTATGTTAAAAAAAAAAAAACCAAAGCCATTGACATTTGCTACTTTAATTAGTTCAATTTTATTCTATTTTCTCTTAAAAGTTTCAGAACCTGTTTTTTTTTCTGATCAAGTGCCTTTAGGTAAAAAACAAAACAAAACAAAACAAAAACACCACCCCACCCCCCCAAAAAAACAAAAAACAAAAAACAAAAACAACCAAATCCAGAACAGCCCAAATTTGCTGCTTTGTCACATATTCACTTTTTTGGCATTTTAGATGTTTTAAAAAAGATTCCTCCAACCCTCCTTCCACAGATGCTACCCTCAACTAACTTCCCATTGTAGGGTCAAACAGGAGCCGCTCCATCCAGTCACAATCTTCATCTGAGGCTTTCATTTGGCCTGAAAGAAGTTCTGCATTGGTGTGGCTCAGTTGGCATTGTCTGCTTCTCTGCAGCCTGAGAGTATCATACTGCACTGTGATCAACCTCCACTATTTCAGCAGCTGGCAAATTTCCTCTCAAAACTTAGGTTCCCCTGTGTGCCATGGGGCAGGTTGTCCCCCCCACTCCCAGAACTTCTGAAATATTAACAAAGGGCTAAAACTCACTGTCAGCAATTTGCTACTACTAACCACCCCCAAAAAATAAAGACAGAGAAGAAGATACTAAATAGGTTGCAATAAATATTGAATTTACCACAGTTAAAAGCCAACAACCAGACATACCTTACCTCCTTCACTTATGACTCTCTCACCCTCCTTCTCTCCCCACTCCAAACACAATACTATCCACAAAAAACAATGCAGAACATACACATCTGACACAAGTTTGCCAACATTTTTCAACCATTAATTTGTAAATGCAAAATTCACACAGCTCCTAAGAAAGTGTGCAGCTTTCACACATCTCCTGGGGATCTGTGCTTTACTAGTCAAAGGTTTAAACCCAGTGTATTCCCCATGAATAATCTGTCTCCCGTTCCCCCTCCTTCCTCCTGTCCACATCTAAATGCAGAATCCCCAGCTTCCTTGTCTTCAGTTTACAGATTATGCGATCCAAAGTGTCACTCACTGGATTACTGCACATAACCTGAGCACTACCCAAAGCTTACTTGTCTTCAACTTGTCCAGCATTACTTAAATGGAATTATCCGTCACAATCCATATACCGAATCTGCACAGCCCACTTATCTCAAGATTCTGTGTGTCACCTACCAGATTATCCGTTTTAATCCATACATTGAATCTACATAACATATGTCTTTAATTCATGGGCTCTGATGAGCTATAGTATCGTTGAATGGATTATTTCTCTTTATCCATTATTGGCAGTCATAAAACCGTTCACTGCGTACTTTCTCAGGCTCCATCTTCTGAACATATAAGCAAGATTAGAGTCTTCGGCAAACACAGCTCTATCCCACATCAAACACAGCTTGATATAATACCTGAACTGATACTTCACGAAACTTAGAACCCAGTTTCTCACACAAAACAAATGTCTGTGTTACCATGCATTAAAGATTAGGATTGGTAGGCTAATCTTGCTTTCAGTTACACTCATAAATCTGTGGTTACTCCAGTACAGTCTTTGGAGTCACCTAAATTTAAGTGGCTAGAACAAAGAGCTGAATTTATCCTAACGATGATCCCTTTCACAGTGAGTGCAGAAAACACTTCACCTGAGCTGTTTAGGAACTAACCTGTACAATAGAGAAGGATTTTCAAACAACAAAAAAATATCAGGTTCAGGCTTGCCCAGTCTTTCTTGAGAGATTCAGGTGCAATCACTGTTAACAATGCCTTCACTTCAACAGAAAAGCAACTCAGAAAGATTAGAAAGAAAAGTCAGTTTAGCCTTTTGTTCCACACACCTATTCAAAATTAGCTAAGTGGAGAACATATAAAATATGCGATATTATTTCTTGACAACTCTCGATAAGCAAGAGATGGACAAGATTAGCAGAAAGGCTTTGTGTACAGCGGGGAAGTTTTAAAAACAGTTCTCATCATGGCTAAAGCTGCCTCACTCACATCAGTGTTAGCAAGACTGTGCACCCCATGATGCACCTGCCTACCTGGGGAGCCAGCACTATTCCCTGAAGTCTGCTCAGATGATACCCAACACCAGTTAAACAGAAGTTTCGTGTTTGTTTTCTGAATATGGGGATGGCCACTGGCACTGAAGAGCATGGAAATCCACTTCTTATACCTTTTCCTATCAATGATTGCCATACATGTTGCATCTGCTGTGGTCGGTAATGTTGCTGGGGAGGAAAGCAACCACTTTCAGCCTGCAATGCACAGTATCAGGTGGCTATGCTGAAAGCAGAATGGGGATGTAATTTTCCTTCCTGTAGCTGATCGGTTTGAGACCTGAAGTTCTTTCTGCTCCACTGAATCCAATAAACTGCATTATCCATGAATAATCCAGAGGCCTTTTGAGCCCCGTTCTTGAATATGATGGATATAAGTAAGTTTGAACAGGCTTTTATCAATTCACTACACAGTTTTACAGCTTTATTTTAAAACACTTCCATTTAACGGCATGTTTTGTGGGTTTTACTATAGGCTGACTTGTTTTGAACAGAGTAAAAATTCCATGGATTTCAAAACAAAATTTCTTAAGAAATTTCCAGTGCCAAACTTTTCGTATTTACTTAGCCCCATACTACCTCTCTAAACAAACAGAGGCATTTGAGTTAAAATTTCTACAGATATGAAAGGCTCTAGATTTTGCTCCATTTTAAGTATCAGAGTATTCCCTTGCAGTACCTTTCCATGAAGCCCTGGAATAAAATACTACACATCCTCTTCCGTTAGTCAATGGACAGATATAGATCCTTCTAACTGTGATCCTGAAGTTTGCAGCTAGACCTCTGCAGACACTCTGTGATGGTTCTCCCATTTTACAGGCATGCAGATGAAGAAAGGGATGCTTAAAGTAGCTGCTGAAAGTAACAAAGCAACTAAGAGGAACAACTGAATACAAAACGTAGGAGTCTGGTGACTTCCAGCCATTTACCAACTCCCCTATCTTTAATAAAATATTACTGCTTTCTAACTTAAAAGAAATAACACTAATAGAAAATAAAGTCTTCCACTTCATCTCCCTTTCTTTTAATCTCTCCCAGAGAATAAAACCGAATGGTAATAACACAGACTTGGGCATTAACAATATGTAGCTTACCGATGAGACTTTAGCACATGACGTACTAAAACTCCCCCAGATCTAATGAAAAACACAATGAAATTTTGAACAGTTAAATGGAAAAAACTATTCAGTGCATAAGACAGTTGGGCAGTACAGCTTCTAGTGCTGTCCACATTCCAGGGTGTATTAATAATAAGACACTACTTGTGCGGTGTTTCTAAATATCACTAATAGAGAAATTAGAAAAAAAAAATGCAGCTGCCAAGCCAAATATAGAGAGAAGCTAATTAACAAATCACAACTGGAAAACTTAATAACTCTACATTCCTATAGAAGGACAAAAACATTTCCTAGGATAATATATGTGTGTTTGTACACGCATACGTGAGTATAAAACGGCTCAACCTGCACACCTTTCATGTTGCCTCACTAAATACAGCTGCAATACAGCTGAGCCATTGTTTGTTGGCCGCTCATGGCTGGCGGTGCCACGAAAACCACATTCCTGGGCACTAAATAATCAGCCTGCCTGACCCCCCAAGAACCTGTAAGTCAAATTCATTTACCCCCAGAGGGCAATGCTCTATTGTATCCTCCCTCCTTTCTAGCCACCTAGGAACAATGGACAATAATTGCAACTGTCACGGCAGTCAGTAGGAAAAATAAACCAGTGCCTGTTTTCACAGCTTACTGCCAAACCTGATCCAAACACCTAATAACCATGCCCCCAACCATAGCACCACAGTTGCACTAAAAAGCCTCAGATGTGAGGCTTTTGAACAGAGCTACAGAACAATAACGCGACTTGTGTTCAAAATATGAAGCTAAAAAACAAAAATTAAAGCACAGAAAACTCTTCTTTGAGGCTGTGCTGTTGCTCCCCATCCTCCCTCCGGGCAAGACTGAAAGGACTGTTGAATTTCTTTCGTGCTAGCATATAGCTGCTGCTGGTGCTTTCAAGTTTAACTTGTGAAAGGGAAAG
>NW_010126996.1:646-3813 GCF_000699245.1 Pterocles gutturalis | reverse complement strand
GGAAGGGAGAAAAAAGATTGCCCTCCAACAGAACAAGATCATAGGGACTGGGAACAGACCGCCTTCTCAGTGCACAGCACTATTCAGAGCAGCTTTACTCAGTCCAAAGGCAGAGAATTGCTGGGAGTTCTCCTAAAGGCTCCTGCATATCAAGAGTTAAAGAGGCTCCAGACAACATGCAAGAACTGCTGAGATACACACCCAAAAGTGGATATGAAAGCCGCCTGCTTACTTTGGGCCTGAAACATCTTAAAGATTCATCAGTTCATGGCAGACTATGATGTTATTTTAAAACTATATGCTTTTAAAAACCAGAACTCACAGATAAGCCCAGTGGCTACTCTTCCTCTTTATGACCTGTTGCTTTACGCACATGGAGAAAACGTGCTCAGTGGGAATAAAGAACACAGGGTTTGGCCCTCTGTTATAATAATATCTCAGCCTATTTGGGGCCAAAGCACTATATTCTGTTTTAAAGTTATTCTACATATGTAACAAATATATATTTTTGAATTACAGCCCCTTAGGGAGAAGTAAGGGGAAGCTAGTGGCATACTTTCCTACTTGTGTAAGTCAGGACTAGCGCAAACTAATGCTGGTGGCTTATCGGCAACAAGCTGGAAGGCACATATAATTAAAATAACACTATCTTTGCACACGTGATGATACGTTAACCTCACAGAGTATGTCATGTTGTATTCTTTACTGAATACTGCCCACCTCTTGTGCAGAAAGTCCTTAAACCTTTCAGGTATGAGCCTTCCTGAATGTCTTCGGTATCGGGGACAACATTAGTAAGCAAACAAAACAAAAATAATGGAGAGAAATTAAATCTAGTTTATAATCATAAAAGAAGGGTTTAATTTTAATCTCATTCTACTTTCACATTTCCAAAACGACATTGGCTTGGATTTTGCTGCTCCAGATGTACACTGATATAAACGGGAGAAGAATCAGAGTTACTGTTTCTTTTCAGAGTGATAATGGCTGCTCTAAAAACTAAAATTTCTGACACACATGTATATTGAGTCAGTTCCTCAACCCAAGCACTAAGGAAGAACTATAAAAATATTAAATTACATGAAAACAAACAACTACAGGTTCCCTAAAATGACCTCACATAGACAAAATGAGGAAGTATCTTGGCAAAGCAGAAGCTACTGCTGCTGGAGACTGGTCAAATTTTGTCATTTTCCTTCTGGAGCACGGCTTTAAAAGAACATGTTTTAGTGCACAGATGTTGTACACTGACTTTTAAAATCTGCACTGGCTAATTTTGATACCTAGAGGTACCATTACACAAACTTTGCTGGTTTTTTTTTTTTTTTTTCTCAACATGCAGTCAAAAAAATCTACATCATCAAAATCTGTCCAAAAATTAACAAGGACTTCTGAGCATCCTCAGATTTCAGAAGCTGAGCTCTGCTATACTCTGATACCACATAAACCTGTGTTTGATCTGTGTTTTGACTTTTTTTTCCAATCCAGCAATAGGATGTGTCCTCTTGTAACACAGAACGATATACACAACAAAAGCTTTACATAAATTGATTCATTTAGGGCAATATACCACTTCATTTCTTTATATTCTCACAAATGTAGAGCATACATTTCACATAAGCCTCAAATTACAATGTTTCAAAGGGAGGGGAAGAGGAGCAAACAAACAAAGTTCCATAAAGCCAGTGATATCTGTATATCCGTTCTCAATTTGCTTTAGCACAGAAACAGTGTTACCTTTTATTTCTCCAAAGTTCCCTGATCCCATGGCAAGAAGCTTGTCTTTCCAGTCCTTTGATAGTAGCTTTTCAATACTGGGAGTTTCTGAGTGAAGGGGGGGAAAAAAAATGTAAGCAAATCAACATGACTGTCTCCACAATAGAACTCATTAAAAGTCTATCTGCTAAAAATAAGGCCAACCCTATTCTGGGCCCCAGTTTGTAATGACTTCATCAACAAACTGATAAGAGGGGAGGGAACAAAAAGAAAAAGGAAAAAAAAAAAAAAAGAATGTGTTTTGTCACCTGCTGTTTCAAAACCATTAGCTTTTTCCTCTTATGGAACAAAGCCCCGGTAATTCTGTATGACAATGGGCACATATAAAACTGCAGTCATTGTTTTTCAATTTGGTGAACAAGTTACTGCCTATAATGGATGCCTGTCAATTTCTGGGTCTTAGTCTGCAGTCAAAAAATAATTATGTTGATAAAATGCAGAGTAAAGAGAGAGAGAGAGTGAAAGAGAGAGACAGAGAAGCAAAGAATTAGCTCCTAAATCTGCTACATGTAATTATATCCCTCTGAGTGTTTACAATTACATCCACTTTATAATGTGTGTTTAAACATCGTGTGGTGGTAAGCATACTGTGGAAAGATTTTCCAGTAACATGCACATTATAAATAATAATAAAAAGTTGGGCATGAAAAAAGCTTTAAAAGATTGCAAAATCCAGAGGGAGAAAAGGCATTGCTTAGAATGGAAACCCATTATTTGCTCATTTCAGATTCTATCACTTCCTTTAAAAATAAAAAAATAAAATATATTTGTTCAGTATTTTCAGGAAAAATGCAGTGAGGGTGTGGATGGGTCTGATATTTATGTCTGTAACTCTCGCATTCTGACCTCTTTTTGTGTAGAATTTTAATGCATAAGTAAATATAAATGCTAATAAAATTCAGAGAACATTAAACTCAATTCCAAACAATGTAATTGTATATTCTTGTCAGCATTTAGATGGGTACACAATTACAATAGCTTTCAATCCCACGATTAGCACTGCATTCAGTTAGAAAATGGAGTGTACTAAAAGATAAGTGTCCCAGTATGCGCCATCTAAATAACAATACCCACACTTATTATCTGGATCTAAGACATATACTGCTATTCTCCACATTTGTGTTTATGTGTATTTGTATTTGTTCAGGCATTTGTTTACCCCCTACCAGGAGCATAAAGGGAGTACATGTTAACTTATCAAAGGGACCGTCTGGCCTAGAGACCATACAATTATTAGCAACTGGTTAATTTTCCCCACAGTAAAAGAAAAAAAAAAAACAAAACATTCAACCTTCATTATCTTGTTTGGCTAATTCTGCCTCCTTTCTTGAAGCCCCAACTTGGATCTTGGAGAGAAGCAGCGCTGCGCTGCCTTTGCTTGGGGGGCAGAG
>NW_010126996.1:0-620 GCF_000699245.1 Pterocles gutturalis | reverse complement strand
CCCCGCGGGGCTCCGGCCGCCTCTCACCGTGGCCTTTCTCCCTCTCTTCAAAGCATCTGTCGCAACTGAGCGAGCCCAAGCTCCCGTTAAACCAACCGCACGCAGTATAATATTGATGTATAAATACCTACACTGCCACGGGCACACGGATGCCCTCTTGCTTTACCCCCCTCCCCCGGAGATGGGGACACGCAGGCGGACATCGGTGCTCAGACACGTCCCCACGCCTGCATCTCGCTGGGTGCTGCGAGCATAGCAGCAGAAGAGACTTTTTTTTTTCCCCATAACATTTTTTATACACGTTGCAACGCTCGATCTCCAGTTTTCTCCTATGTAACCGTGTGCTTCCCACTCTGTGAGACGGCAGGCTCTGTCAGGAAGGTTCGCTCCTTGAGCTCACCACGGACTCGGTCACCCAGGATTGCCTGAATGCAAGTTTTTTTTCTGTTGGAAACCCTAAAACTGCAATTAAATTCTAACGAAATAGATGGGAGAAGCTGCAGCGCAATGAACATCTCCGTGCCAGGGCTGACGATACGGAGATGCCACCACGCTCGAGGCACTTGCACAGCTTCTTCTGAAGTTTGTACATCCCCTGTCAGCACCAATTTTTTCCAAAC
>NW_010126995.1:306-814 GCF_000699245.1 Pterocles gutturalis | reverse complement strand
CCATCCATCCCATGAATGTTCCCAGGATGAATGTCCCAACCATCCCATGAATGCTCCCAGGATGGATGTCCCGTCCGTCCCATGAACGCTCCCAGGATGGATGTCCCATCCGTCCCATGAATGTTCCCTGGATGGATGTCCCAACCCATGAAGATTCCCAGGGTGGATGTCCATCATGTGAGCAGTCCCTGGAGTTGTGTCCCATCCCATGCATGGTCTCTGGATGGATGTCCATCATATGCATGGTCCCTGGCTAGGTGTCCCATCCCATGCATGGTCCCTGGATGGGTGTCCATCCCATGAATGGTCCCTAGGTGGATGTCCTATATCCCATGCGTGGTCCCTGGAGCGCATGTCCCCGTCCCACACCGGTCCCACCCCACGCACAGCCCCTGGTGCACATGGCCCATGCCACGCAGGGTCCCTGTGTCCCCAGCCCCGGCCAGCGTGGCGGCGGGCCAGCACTTACTCCTGTCTCGTAGGTGGGGTTGTCAAAAGCCGACTCCAC
>NW_010126995.1:0-214 GCF_000699245.1 Pterocles gutturalis | reverse complement strand
TGCCCCATGCCGGGGATGGGGCCCCCCCGGCCACTCACTTGGAGAAGTAGAGGTAAATGCCCCCGATGAGCAGGGCCACCACCAGCACGGGCAGGAAGACGGCAATGGCGACGTTGGTGCCCTCCAGCGCCGTCCCCGAGGGCACGGCTTTGGCCACGGCTGCCCAGGAGAGTGGGGACTCACCGAGGGGACACCCCACATCACCCGCACCCCC